>NC_134359.1:31848995-32018995 GCF_048569485.1 Anomaloglossus baeobatrachus
GTGATTATTATTTTGTAAAATCCGTTCCTAGTAAATGACAATACCAGATACGTGGATTGATCGTAGAATAACAAATGACATAAAATGATAGAAACGGAAATGGAGATAATTAAGCTTCATTTCATGTAGTGTGGGATCAGGAGAACATTATATGGACACGTTATAGTGTGCGATCGCTATCTCTGGAGGACACGGATATGGGACACAATCAGGGTTGTCTTATTATTGAGGAAAATGACGGTTCATAAAGGAGAGGGGCGCAATGCTGCATTTATGGGGTGCAGTAAAACAAGTCATCAATATTCTGTGTCTATGACTATTACTAGGATATAGAGAAGTATAACAGGACCCACCTAACACCATCAGCTAAGTCCCAACATTAAAGGGATCAAAAGCAAAATTTTAGCAAACATAATACAATTTCCAATATACCATCAGTATTAATGTCTTCCAGTTTTCAGGATCTCTGCTTGCTGTCACAACTCAGTACACGACACTGATACCCTGTAACTATTGGGACATGGATGAGTTGTAGTTTTGAATGGCCCCATATATTTTATATAATGTCCTGAAAATGGGGAAAAAATTCTCTGTGGATTGAGGGCTCTTTTTGTTGAGCTATAGTTTTCATTAATACGATTTTGAGGTACATATGATATTTCAATAGCTTTTTATTTTATTTTTAGGGAAGTGCGGCATATGAAAAAAATAGAAATTCTGACATTTCAAATTATTACGGTGCTCAACGTGTGCTTTAAATATTATTTTTTTTATTATGATTTTTATTATTTATTTTACTTTTTTAGTTTTAAATAAATGAAGTGAGTGCTCTATTTAAATGCAATTGACAGCGGCATCTAAATAGTTAAACAGCAGTGATGGGAGCTAGCTCTCATCACTGCTGTTACATTCATATCCAGATGTAGATCACAGATGGCATCTGCTGTAATGGATGGATGGATGGCTGTGGCTCCATAAAGTATTAGTATACCCACCTGTGCCTTCATATAGAAATAGAGCCCCCTCTGCGCCTTCATGCAGTAATAGTGCCCCTCTCAGTGCCTCCATACAGTAATAGTGCACCCTGTGTGCCTCCATATAATAATTGTGCCCCTTCTTGGCCTCCATATAATAATAGTGCCCTCCCCTGTGCCTCCATATAATAATAGTGCCCCCTCTGTGCCTCCATATAATAATAGTGCCCCCTCTTTGCCTCTATATAATAATAGTGCCCCTCTGTGCCTCCATATAATAATAGTGCCCTCCTCTGTGCCTCCATATAATAATAGTGCCCCCTCTGTGCCTCCATATAATAATAGTGCCCCCTCTGTGCCTCCATATAATAATAGTGCCCCCTCTGTGCCTCCATATAATAATAGTGCCCTCCCCTGTGCCTCCATATAATAATAGTGCCCCCTCTGTGCCTCCATATAATAATAGTGCCCTCCTCTGTGCCTCCATATAATAATAGTGCCCCTCTGTGCCTCCATATAATAATAGTGCCCCCTCTGTGCCTCCATATAATAATAGTGCCCCCTCTGTGCCTCCATATAATAATAGTGCCCCCTCTGTGCCTCCATATAATAATAGTGCCCCCTCTGTGCCTCCATATAATAATAGTGCCCCCTCTGTGCCTCCATATAATAATAGTGCCCTCCTCTGTGCCTCCATATAATAATAGTGCCCCCTCTGTGCCTCCATATAATAATAGTGCCCCCTCTGTGCCTCCATATAATAATAGTGCCCTCCCCTGTGCCTCCATATAATAATAGTGCCCCCTCTGTGCCTCCATATAATAATAGTGCCCTCCTCTGTGCCTCCATATAATAATAGTGCCCCTCTGTGCCTCCATATAATAATAGTGCCCCCTCTGTGCCTCCATATAATAATAGTGCCCCCTCTGTGCCTCCATATAATAATAGTGCCCCCTCTGTGCCTCCATATAATAATAGTGCCCCCTCTGTGCCTCCATATAATAATAGTGCCCCCTCTGTGCCTCCATATAATAATAGTGCCCTCCTCTGTGCCTCCATATAATAATAGTGCCCCCTCTGTGCCTCCATATAATAATAGTGCCCCCTCTGTGCCTCCATATAATAATAGTGCCCTCCTCTGTGCCTCCATATAATAATAGTGCCCTCCTCTGTGCCTCCATATAATAATAGTGCCCCCTCTGTGCCTCCATATAATAATAGTGCCCTCCCCTGTGCCTCCATATAATAATAGTGCCCTCCTCTGTGCCTCCATATAATAATAGTGCCCTCCTCTGTGCCTCCATATAATAATAGTGCCCCTCTGTGCCTCCATATAATAATAGTGCCCCCTCTGTGCCTCCATATAATAATAGTGCCCCCTCTGTGCCTCCATATAATAATAGTGCCCCTCTGTGCCTCCATATAATAATAGTGCCCCCTCTGTGCCTCCATATAATAATAGTGTCCCCTCTGTGCCTCCATATAATAATAGTGCCCCTCTGTGCCTCCATATAATAATAGTGCCCCCTCTGTGCCTTCATATAATAATAGCGCACCCATTTGATAATAGTGCACCCATCAGTGCCTCCATACAGCAATAGTACCCCGTCTCTGCCTCCATATACTGTAGTATTAAAGTCACCCTCAGTGCCTCAATATACTAATAGTTCCCCCTCAATATCTTCATACAGTAATAGTACCCCCATCGGTACCTCATAGGGGTCACTGCACTTTAAATTATTTGATGCCCTTGCAAAAAAACAAAATCCTGAAATTAAAGTGCACCAATCACCAGGATTTTCCTACATAACCTAAAGCCAGTGCTATTGTAGTGGGTGGGCCTACCCCCTACTAGTTTAACATAGTTACCCGGCATTGTGATTATTAAAAGTGTTGAATTATATGTTTTTATGTGATGTGTTAGGGCACCCCCTAGTGGCCGGGTGGGACGGCTGTTGCCACCGGGGAGGAGGAGTCGGCCGGATATCTAGGCTAGGTCTGAATGTGTGTGGGGGAGAGAGATCCGGGTCAGCGGAGTGCGAGCATCTGCAGCGGCAAGTGCGATAGTGTGAGCGGACCATCAAGGGACACCGGAGAGGAGGAGGTGGACGTAACCTCAGAGCCTATTCTGCCGGTGTGGGTCCGGTGTATGCTTGGCTGAATAGTGGGTGCCCGAAGGAAGTAGAGTACGGAGGGCATATCCCCACCCGAGGTGACGTCTGGTCAGAGTGTCCCCAGCTCCACTAATATTGCCGTGATCCGCTGACCGGAGTGGCTTTTACCGGAGTGTCTGTCAAGCTGTGAGATCCGGGACAGCAGTGTGTGCACTTGGGCAGAGTGTGAGCGAAACAGCACGGGACACCGGAGATAAGGAGGTGGACGCAACCTCAGAGCCTATTCTGCCGGTGTGGGTCCGGTGTATGCTTGGCTGAATCGTGGGTGCCCGAAGGAAGTAGAGTACGGAGGGCATATCCCCACCCGAGGTGGCGTTTGGTCAGGGTGTCCCCAGCTCCACTGAAAGTCTGCAACTGCCTGTTTCTTTACTGTCTGCTGTTCGGATTATTGGACTGTGCTGAATAAATGTTCTCTTTTATTGCATTCAACTCTTGCCTGAAGTCTATTTGTGTAATGGAGAACGAAGACACTAGCACACACTGTTTTAACCCTAAAGAAGTGATGAAGACAGGGATGTGCCTGCACCATAGTGCTGCCACGACTACACAGCCAGAGGCCTCCCTGCCTGGTCACTTCATGTGGCGTAGTCGGCAGGATCCGAGTCCTTTGCCGGAGAACCAGGAGTCTGAAGACCAAGTAGTGCCTGAAGCACGGAATTCGGACGATGAAAGAAGATTTCCAGTCCCATGGTGGGAGGAAGAAGTGCCCAAGGCGTTGGACCGGGTACAAGATGGCGGCAAGGAGGCCGTTATCTGTGAGGAAGAAAGGGCGCGAAAAGTAGGCGCCAAAAGAAGAGCCTGGGGCTGGCCGGCGCCGAAGAAAAAGGACAGAGTACTCCGCCCAAAGAGGGGAGGCGCCAGCTCCAGGGCATTGAAGACTAAGAAAAGGAAAAAGAAGTACCTCGGCGGAGGAGTCGAGATGATGCGTGAGGCTGGGGGTGGAGTTTGTTCAAAAGCGGGAAACGAAGACCCGCCTCCACTTCCTCCAGTCTCAGCGTCGACACCACCGCCATTACCAGTGATTCCGTTGAGAACCGAGATGGAGAACTTTGGGCAACCTGCGGAGTTGGCGACGACTATGGCCCTCATCAGCCTTGGCCGAGGCCGACCCCGGTTCGCCCCTGCTAGCGAGGCCGCGATAGCGGATCTCCCCATTGGGCCGGGAGGCTCTACGAGACCGGACAAGGTCTCTTGGAAGACTTCGTGGGACGCTCAAACCGGGAGCACCATTACGGAAGTGAAGGCGACCTATGCTACCCCGCCCATGCCAAGCCGTCCGGGGGTTGCTGTTTTCCCTTGGGACACCCCGCAGCTTAACGCCGCCGCCACACCATTTGTTCCGGTGCCGGAGTCAGCCGAAGAGTTAGCCGGGCGTCTAGAGGAGGACCACCTGGGCTTCTTCTGGGACCCAGTCATCGCCCCGCCGGAGAGGGCGCGTCCCAGTGTTCCGCCCCCGAAGCCTGATCCCGTCCGGGAACGGCTCCTGGCTGAGACCATAGTCCGGGAAATGCTGTCCGGGCCCGGTGGAGAGGATCTGGCCCAGCAGTTCGTGACCGGGGTGGTTGTTAAATTCAACCAGCAGGAGGGGTATGGATTCATCCGTGAAGTAGAGACCGGGGATGACTACTTTTACAACCGAGTTCACCTGGATGTAGAAGGACTCCCCAAGCGACTCCATACCCTGTGGCCGGGCGAGAAAGTCAGCTTCTTGCCGGACAAAGGCAGCCGCGGTCTGTTTGCGGTGTGTGTTTCCCGCATGCCCACCACCCGGGAAGCGGAGCAGTGGCAGGAGGAGATTGCGTGGGAGGAGCAGCAAGAGCGACGACAGAGCCGTACCAGACCGGCCGCGCCTCCTCAACCCCGGCGCGTACCGACGGCTGCCCCGGAAGCAGAGGCAGAGCCAGCCCTCGATCCGGAGAGGCTCCCAACTGTGGTGGCGGTGACGCAAAATGTCAACAACAGGCCAGTTTTCATGCTGGACGCGTCGCCCGCCGCACCACCACCGTCCCGGGCGGAGACGCCATCACCACCAAGAGGTGCAGCAGCAGCTGTGCCGGAGGAGCCGTGCTACGCTCCGGTGTCTTTCAGGCGGATCCGCCGCCAGCCAGGACAAACTCTGGGGGCCTATATCCAGGCTCAAGCGGAAGAGTGGAAGAGGGCCTGGCCCCCAGAGTAAGCTGTTCGCTCCAGCACCTGTGAAGACCGGGATGGTTGTAAACCGGCAGAAAGTTGCTTTTGTTGAAAAGTTTTACGGGCCTGTTGCCCTTCAGCAAAGACCGGGAGCGCTATTGAAGCCTCCGGGCACCTTCAGCAAAGACCGGGAGCGCTATTGAAGCCTCCGGGCACCTTCAGCAAAGACCGGGAGCGCTATTGAAGCCTCCGGGCGCACATCTAAGACCGGGAGCGCTGTTGAGCCTCCGGGCGCTATCCAGAGACCGGGAGCGCTGCTGCGCCATCAAGCGCCCCTTAAGACCGGGAGCGCCGCTGAACTGGTGCCGCTGTTGAGGACTGAACCGAAAGGTTTTTATGTGTTTATGTTTTTATGTGTTTAAGAGCCTTGCCGGGAGGCTCGGATTTTAAGAGGGGAGGCATGTAGTGGGTGGGCCTACCCCCTACTAGTTTAACATAGTTACCCGGCATTGTGATTATTAAAAGTGTTGAATTATATGTTTTTATGTGATGTGTTAGGGCACCCCCTAGTGGCCGGGTGGGACGGCTGTTGCCACCGGGGAGGAGGAGTCGGCCGGATATCTAGGCTAGGTCTGAATGTGTGTGGGGGAGAGAGATCCGGGTCAGCGGAGTGCGAGCATCTGCAGCGGCAAGTGCGATAGTGTGAGCGGACCATCAAGGGACACCGGAGAGGAGGAGGTGGACGTAACCTCAGAGCCTATTCTGCCGGTGTGGGTCCGGTGTATGCTTGGCTGAATAGTGGGTGCCCGAAGGAAGTAGAGTACGGAGGGCATATCCCCACCCGAGGTGACGTCTGGTCAGAGTGTCCCCAGCTCCACTAATATTGCCGTGATCCGCTGACCGGAGTGGCTTTTACCGGAGTGTCTGTCAAGCTGTGAGATCCGGGACAGCAGTGTGTGCACTTGGGCAGAGTGTGAGCGAAACAGCACGGGACACCGGAGATAAGGAGGTGGACGCAACCTCAGAGCCTATTCTGCCGGTGTGGGTCCGGTGTATGCTTGGCTGAATCGTGGGTGCCCGAAGGAAGTAGAGTACGGAGGGCATATCCCCACCCGAGGTGGCGTTTGGTCAGGGTGTCCCCAGCTCCACTGAAAGTCTGCAACTGCCTGTTTCTTTACTGTCTGCTGTTCGGATTATTGGACTGTGCTGAATAAATGTTCTCTTTTATTGCATTCAACTCTTGCCTGAAGTCTATTTGTGTAATGGAGAACGAAGACACTAGCACACACTGTTTTAACCCTAAAGAAGTGATGAAGACAGGGATGTGCCTGCACCATAGTGCTGCCACGACTACACAGCCAGAGGCCTCCCTGCCTGGTCACTTCACTATACTGGCACTATCATGCTGATTCTATACATAACCTCAGTTGTCAGCTCGGATGTATAGGTGTGGAAACACAAGAAAGTAAAAATTGTAAAATGAACAACTTTTTGTTTGACAGCAGCTGCCGATCAGCTGATAGCTTGGGTGCGTTTTGATAGTAATTCCCACCCCCTGCCTGTTGTTCCTCCCCCTAGCTTTTATTTATGCTAATTCCATTGTTGAAGCATTTTACTAATGATCATGGCTAGAAGGACCTGTGCTGACGTCATACCCATGTGACCAGAAGAGGTGGGGCCTCAGCCAACAGAAAAATAATGTTGTTTCCTGGTATTAGCTATGTTGGCTGAGGCCCCGCCCCTTCTGGTCACATGGGTATGACATCAGCACAGGTCCTTCTAGTCAGATTGTAAAACGATTCTATAATAAAATTATCATAGCTAACATGGGAGATGGATGTCTCCCCCTGGTGGGGGAATCACTAGCAAACACCACCCCAGCTATCAGCTGATCGGCAGCTGCTGTCAATCAAAAAGCTGCTCATTTTACAAACTTTACTTCCTTGTGTTTCAAAACCTATACATACAAGCTAACAACTAAAGGTATGTATAGAATCAGCCTGATAGTGCCAGTATAGCATTGGCTTTAGATTATATATGAAAATCCTGGTGATTGGTGCTCAATTCACACTACTTTCACAACACTGCCCTTTTCTAAAGGTAGGAGAAAAAAATAAAAAGAGGAAGGGAGGGATGGATGAATAGATAGATAGAAAGAAAGAAAGAAAGAAAGAAAAAGAAAGAAAGAAGAAAGAAAGAAAGAAAAAGATAGATAGATAGATAGATAGATAGAGGGATAGATAGATAGATAGATAGATAGAGGGATAGATAGAGGGATAGATAGATAGATAGATAGATAGAGGGATAGATAGAGGGATAGATAGATAGATAGAGTGATAGATAGAGGGATAGATAGATAGATAGATAGATAGATAGATAGATAGATAGATAGATAGATAGATAGAGGGATAGATAGATAGATAGAGGGATGGATAGATAGATGATAGATAGATAGATAGATGATAGATAGATAGATAGATAGATAGATAGATAGAGGGATAGATAGAGGGATAGATAGATAGATAGATAGATAGAGGGATAGATAGATAGATAGATAGATAGAGGGATGGATAGATAGATGATAGATAGATAGATAGATGATGGATAGATAGATAGATAGATAGAGGGATAGATAGAGAGATAGATAGATAGATGATGGATAGATAGATAGATAGATAAAGGGATAGGTAGATGGATAGATAGATAGATAGATGATGGATAGAGGGATAGATAGATAGAGGGATAGATGATGGATAGATAGATAGATAGATAGATGGATGTATATAGAGTAGTAATGTATAATGCACAGTGACCTGATACATCTTTGGTCACATATAAAGCATGAAAGTTGGGGGAGGCTCCGGGGAGTGAACAATACTTCTTAGAAATAAACTTGTTAATGCTTCTTTCAGGGTGAAAAAGTCACTAGAAAGTTCTGTGAGAACAATAGTGACGCCAACTCCTGTGACCGCTCCACTACGACTGTCATCTTTTAAGAACAATCTGGGCACAGACGTGGCCTGTGAGCGCCTTTGTCCTGTGGATTTGTTAAGCAGTGGGGAATGTGGAGCGATCTGTGATATTTTTATGTCCTGCAATCCTGGATATTTTTTATTTTTCAAATGAACACAGTTTTCCATTACCCTCTGACCCGACATTCTGGCAGAAACAACGCCTGTACTCATTCATTCCTCCAAATCAATACGTCTTTCTTTGGCCATTGTGATCTGTGGAGTCTAAGCAAACCCCAGGGTGGGGGCGGGGGATGGCATTTCACCGTGGAAAAATTGTGAATTTAAAATTAGGCAGCGAGTGGGGATTCCATAAACTGAGTCGACAAATAGATAAACTGACTAAATATAATCATTGCTGGCGAGGGACGGCGGGAAGAGAGGCAAAAATACAGTCCGATGATATATGGAAGAAGGGTGAGCAAATACTGATGACAGAGGGACCCTGTGCCAAAATCCATGGCTGTCTTCCTGCAAAAACAGCGTCCATTGGTTGTGTCTGGTATTGCAGCTCTGCACCATTCACTTCCATGGAGCTGAGCTGCAATACCAGACGCGGCCTGTAGACCAGCGTTGGCGCTGTCCCTGGAAGACGGCAGCCATGTTTTTCTAATATCGGACAACCACTTTAACAAGAATAAATATATCTGCTCGGTAGACAAATAATTATTCATCCCTTATAGTACAGGCCAGTTACGGGATATATTGTTAAACCCTGTTGGTATAGAGGGGTTAAACATAACTGAAGGTTTATGGCAGTGAAGGGGTTAATGATAACATGTCTTGTGATTTAGGGATTATGGCCATGACTCTGGTGGACCACGGCAGGAACATATTTTTTTTCTATAATATCCCTGGTGTCCTAGGGTAATGAAGAGTTAACATCCCTGGTGGTATAGGGAAGTGAGGGGGTTAATAATAACATATATTGTGACTTAGGGCATAAAGGGGTTCATGGCTACGACTCTGGTAGACTAAGTCAGAAACATTTTTTTTTTTTAGAATATCCCAGGTCTCCTAGGGTAATGAAGAGTTAACATCCCCGGTGGTATAGGGAAGTGAAGGGGTTAATAATAACATATATTGTGACTTAGGGCATAAAGGGGTTCATGGCTACGACTCTGGTAGACTAAGTCAGAAACATTTTTTTTTTTTATAATATCCCAGGTCTCCTAGGGTAATGAAGAGTTAACATCCCTGGTGGTATAGGGAAGTGAGGGGGTTAATAATAAGATATCTTGTGATTGATGATTTAGGGCAGTAAAGGGGTTTATGGCTACAACCCTGGTGAACTAGGTCAGAAACATTTTTTTTATAATATCCCAGGTGTCCTAGGGTAATGAAGAGTTAACATCCCTGGTGGCATAGGGATGTGAAGGGGATAATAAAAAAGATCTCTTGTGATTAGGGCAGTAAAGGGGTTTATGGCTATGGCCCTGGTGGACAAGGGAAGGAACATTTTTGTTATATCATCCCAGGTGTCCTAGGGTAATGAAGAGTTAACATCCCTGGTGGTATAGGGAAGTGAAGGGGTTAATAATAACATCTCTTGTGATTAGGGCAGTAAAGGGGTTTATGGCTACGACCCTGATGGACAAGGGCAGGATTTTTTTTTTCTTATAATATCCCAGGTGTCCTAGGGTAATTTAGAGTTAACATCCAAGGTGGTATAGGGAAGTGAGGGGGTTAATAATAGCATCTCTTGTGATTTAGGGCAGTAAGGGGGTTTACGGCTGTCAACTAGGCTCATTTCGGGGAAACTTAAACTGGTTTGAAAACGCCAAGAGACACAAAATATTCGCAACTTTTCAAAGTGTTTTGTGGTTGATCCCCAAAAGATTTAACCAATATCTCTTTTAGCAAGTCGTAATTTGATCCCCAAACTGTGTCCCTTTTTGCAGGTAATGCCCCTTTCACTACCCAATTCCCATTTCTTGAATCTGCAACTAGGCCATGGCTCACTCTGATTATGAAGTATCCCAACCCAATACACGAGAAGAATTCAGAGAACATTCTGGGAGGTTTCTGCGGCATCCAGATGTCACGATGACTATGGGATAGCGAGGAACTGGGGCTCCTTAACTGATCCTCAAGCTTGGGGGCCCTATGCTCAGTGATACTCTTTATGGTGGAGAGGCTTGAGCCTCCTTCCTGACCCTGCTCCTGACCAGTCCTGATGTGATCCCCCCCTCACTCCAGGGAGGGATGAGACAGGAGTGTGTTGAAAATCACAGAAAAAGACAGGAGAAAACCAAAATTCTGTGACACAGCACACACACAAAGAGACAATAAGAGGTAGAGGAGGAAAACAAGAGCAAGAAGAAAGCAACAAAAAAACAGGGGTAGACTGATAGGCCAAGTGATAGGTAGAACTTAAACACAACTTTCATCAGAGAGTCCTGGACACCACACCTCACAGACCAACATAGAATAAACTATAGCTGGCATAGGTAGCAGGATTCCACCAGCATAAATTGGAGGGGAGCAGATGTGATAGTTCTCCCCACAACATATGATTAAAGGAGCAAGCAGACCAGAAGAGATTAACTCTTGCTAGCCTGCCTATGAATCGGCACGCAGCAGGTCGACGCCCGAGTCTACCTCTGTTAATCCCAGACACTAGAGAGATCGGGTGGAGTGTCAGAATCTGCAATCTGAACAGCGCCCAATGCCGCCATGACAGTCAGCGAAGTTTGTGCAAAACTCTGCGAGTCGCCAGATGATTTTCCCACTGTTCCAGGAATGCCGGAAACTTATCCCCATTTCTGGCTGCCTCTCAGTGTTTCCAGGAGAGTTGGAACATTGTGGAAGAATGCGGCAAATAAAACCTACATGGGGTAGACTGTCATTGGGAGTAGCCTGCCTGAGAATCATTGTGGCACTTTTAAGGCTATGTGCGCACTGAGCGTTGTTCGTGGCGTTTTTGCGTGTTTTTCGGGTGCGTGTTTGTGCATTTTTGGGCTCAAAACTGCATGACTTTGCTTCCCCAGCAAAGCCTAGGACTTTTCATTTTTGCTGTCCGCACACAACTTTTATTTACAGCTGCGTTTTTGAGCTAAAAAAAACAAATGGACAAGTCAATTCTTTCCTGCGTTTCCCATGCAATGCATTGGAAAAACGCAGCAAAACGCAGCCAAAAATGCACCAAAACGCGTGCGTTTTTTACCGATGCGTTTTTGCCGGGGGTGCGGTTTTGTGTGTTTTTTTGCCGCCAAAAATGCACAAAAACGCAGTGTCAAAAAAACGCTCACTGCGCACATAGCCTTAGTTCTGGCAACCATATTGGGAGCAATCTGACATCCTACTTTTGTTTTATACCAAACAGCTTTTGCATTATTCCATTGGACGTACCACCCTGTGCAAAGACAACTCTACTGGGATTTGGGTTTTCAACAGATTTCTGCTTTCCCTTTTTTTGAAGAAAAAGCAGGATTTCTACTCTCACTTCCCCTATTATTATTATTGCACGGCTCTATATAGAAAAGGTATATGAGTACACACCACTTTGTGTGTGTGTGTGTGTGTGTATATATATATATATATATACAAAAAAAATGTATATATATATATATATATACACATACACACTACAGACCAAAGGTTTGGACACACCTTCTCATCTCTAAAACAACTGTTAAGAGGAGACTGTGCAGCAGGCCTTCATGGTAAAATAGCTGCTAGGAAACCACTGCTAAGGACAGACAACAAGCAGAAGAGACTTGTTTGGGCTAAAGAACACAAGGAATGGACATTAGACCAGTGGAAATCTGTGCTTTGGTCTGATGAGTCCAAATTTGAGATCTTTGGATCCAACCACCGTGTCTTTGTGGAACAGGTGAACGGATGGACTCTACATGGCTGGTTCCCACCGTGAAGCATGGTGGAGGAGGTGTGATGGTGTGGGGGGGCTTTGCTGGCGACACTGTTGGGGATTTATTCAAAATTGAAGGCATACTGAACCAGCATGGCTACCACAGCATCTTGCAGCGGCGTGCTATTCCATCCGGTTTGCATTTAGTTGGACCATCATTTATTTTTCAACAGGACAATGACCCCAAACACACCTCCAGGCTGTGTAAGGGCTATTTGACTAAGAAAAAGAGTGATGGGGTGCTACGCCAGATGACCTGGTCTCCACAGTCACCAGACCTGAACCCAATCGAGATGGTTTGGGGTGAGCTGGACCGCAGAGTGAAGGCAAAAGGGCCAACAAGTGCTAAGCATCTCCTTCAAGACTGTTGGAAGACCATTTCCGGTGACTACCTCTTGAAGCTCATCAAGAGAATGCCAAGAGCATGCAAAGCAGTAATGAAACCAAAAGGTGGCTACCTTGAAGAACCTAGAATATAAGACATATTTTCAGTCTCACACTTTTTTGTTAAGTATTTCATTCCATATGTGTTAATTCATAGTTTTGATGCCTTCAATGTGAATCTACAATTTTTAGAGTCATGAAAATAAAGAAAACTCTTTGAATGAGGAAGTGTGTCCAAACTTTTGGTCTGTACTGTATATATATTTATATATCTTAACTGAATCTAAAGAGACCTATTTGCTCAGAATTTCATGAGTGAAGCGCGTTCCAGATAAACGTGTGATGCACCCAGCGAGGAGCGGACAGATGGGGCAGATGTGACTGCGACACACCTGTTCCCTCTCACAGAGCGCCTCTTGTTGTGACATGAAGACGCGGATTACACCAGAAGTGCTATCACTCCACTTATTCGCCACGTCTATATTTGTAAACAATATTAACACGTTCTTACCTTCTCTTTACATGCACCATAGGAGCCTTGTGCAGCATCGCGCCTAATGATCCCTGCCTGCGCCGGATGTGTCTTATGCTCTATTTAAAGAGACAATGACATAAAGAAAGCAGTTTCTACAGAAAATGGACCCTTCATACAACTATTAGCTTTTATATATACTGTATGTATCAGTCAAGCTTTGAGCATATTGCTTAAAGCCTGACCGATATATAACGTTCGAGGTTGCATAGACACAACCAAATGTTATGCCTTTTCCTGAAAATGGGTCTCCTGACTTGAGCCAAACACCAACTGGATATTTCAGCAGTAAAATATGGTCGGGTGAATGAGCCCTAAATCTGTCTGTCTGCTGAGCAACACTCCCAGGGCTAAATGGAAGAATATCAAAATGTACACTATCGTAAAGAAAAATGCGTTACATTAAAGTTGTACCGAATGCCAGCTCTTTCACCTGAAATTTGGAGCATGACGGATATGGCACCTCTCATTGTCACTAGTGATGAGTGGGCACTACCATGCTCAGGTGCTGCTCAGTATTTGTAACTAGTGATGAGTGAGCACTACCATGCTCGGGTGCTCAGTACTTGTAACTAGTGATGAGCGGGCACTACCATGCTCGGGTGCTCAGTACTTGTAACTAGTGATGAGCGGGCACTACCATGCTCGGGTGCTCAGTACTTGTAACTAGTGATGAGCGGGCACTACCATGCTCGGGTGCTCAGTACTTGTAACTAGTGATGAGCGGGCACTACCATGCTCGGGTGCTCAGTACTTGTAACTAGTGATGAGTGAGCACTACCATGCTCGGGTGCTCAGTACTTGTAACTAGTGATGAGCGGGCACTACCATGCTCGGGTGCTCAGTACTTGTAACTAGTGATGAGCGGGCACTACCATGCTCAGGTGCTCAGTACTCGTAACTAGTGATGAGTGAGCACTACCATGCTCAGGTGCTCAGTACTCGTAACTAGTGATAAGTGAGCACTACCATGCTCGGGTGCTCAGTACTCGTAACTAGTGATGAGTGGGCACTACCATGCTCAGGTGCTGCTCAGTACTTGTAACTAGTGATGAGCGGGCACTACCATGCTCGGGTGCTCAGTACTTGTAACTAGTGATGAGTGAGCACTACCATGCTCGGGTGCTCAGTACTTGTAACTAGTGACGAGCGGGCACTACCATGCTCAGGTGCTCAGTACTCGTAACTAGTGATGAGTGAGCACTACCATACTCAGGTGCTCAGTACTCGTAACTAGTGATAAGTGAGCACTATCATGCTCGGGTGCTCAGTACTCGTAACTAGTGATGAGTGAGCACTACCATGCTCAGGTGCTCAGTACTTGTAACTAGTGATGAGTGAGCACTACCATGCTCGGGTGCTCAGTACTTGTAACTAGTGATGAGTGAGCACTACCATGCTCGGGTGCTCGGTACTCGTAACTAGTGATGAGTGAGCACTACCATGCTCATGTGCTCAGTACTTGTAACTAGTGATGAGCGGGCACTACCATGCTCAGGTGCTCAGTACTCGTAACTAGTGATGAGTGAGCACTACCATGCTCATGTGCTCAGTACTCGGAACTAGTGATAAGTGAGCACTACCATGCTCGGGTGCTCAGTACTCGTAACTAGTGATGAGTGGGCACTACCATGCTCGGGTGCTCAGTACTTGTAACTAGTGATGAGTGAGCACTACCATGCTCGGGTGCTCAGTACTTGTAACTAGTGATGAGTGGGCACTACCATGCTCGGGTGCTCAGTACTTGTAACTAGTGATGAGCGGGCACTACCATGCTCGGGTGCTCAGTACTTGTAACTAGTGATGAGTGGGCACTACCATGCTCGGGTGCTCAGTACTCGTAACTAGTGATGAGCGGGCACTACCATGCTCGGGTGCTCAGTACTCGTAACTAGTGATGAGCGGGCACTACCATGCTCAGGTGCTCAGTACTCGTAACTAGTGATGAGCGGGCACTACCATGCTCGGGTGCTCAGTACTCGTAACTAGTGATGAGCGGGCACTACCATGCTCGGGTGCTCTGTACTTGTAACTAGTGATGAGCGGGCACTACCATGCTCGGGTGCTCAGTACTGGTAACTAGTGATTAGCGGGCACTACCTTGCTCGGGTGCTCGGTACTCGTAACTAGTGATGAGCGGGCACTACCATGCTCGGGTGCTCAGTACTAGTAACTAGTGATGAGTGGGCACTACCATGCTCGGGTGCTCTGTACTCGTAACTAGTGATGAGCAGGCACTACCATGCTCGGGTGCTCAGTACTCGTAACTAGTGATGAGCGGGCACTACCATGCTCGAGTGCTCAGTACTAGTAACTAGTGATGAGTGGGCACTACCATGCTCAGGTGCTCAGTACTCGTAACTAGTGATGAGTGGGCACTACCATGCTCGGGTGCTCTGTACTCGTAACTAGTGATGAGCGGGCACTACCATGCTCAGGTGCTCAGTACTCGTAACTAGTGATGAGTGGGCACTACCATGCTCGGGTGCTCAGTACTCGTAACTAGTGATGAGTGGGCACTACCATGCTCGGGTGCTCTGTACTCGTAACTAGTGATGAGCGGGCACTACCATGCTCGGGTGCTCAGTACTAGTAACTAGTGATGAGTGGGCACTACCATGCTCGGGTGCTCTGTACTCGTAACTAGTGATGAGCGGGCACTACCATGCTCGGGTGCTCAGTACTCGTAACTAGTGATGAGCGGGCACTACCATGCTCAGGTGCTCAGTACTGGTAACTAGTGATGAGCGGGCACTACCATGTTCGGGTGCTCAGTACTCGTAACTAGTGATGAGTGAGCACTACTATGCTCTAATGCTCAGGACTCGTTAAGAGCAGTTGGACACTCGTAAGGGCATGACTCGAGTACTGAGTATAATGGAAGTCAATAGGACTGCTTTATGTCAGTTAATCTTTCTGAGGCCTCTGTCACACGTTCGTGCCTCCGGTACGTGTTTGGCAGTTTTCTCACGTACCAGAGACACGTACACACGTGGACCTATGTATTCCTAATGGTTTGGACACACGTAAATATTTTGGAACGGAACGTGTGTCAGTTCCATACTGACGTGTGTCCGTTCCGTTCTTGCGTGTGTCCGTGTGTTTCTCACGCTGACATGTCCGTTTTTCTCCGGCATCACGGGTGTCACACGGCCCGCACCCGTACCACACGGATGTAGTGTGGATGCGGTCCCGTGTGACATGCGCCAGAGAAAGCTCACGTGTCAGAGAAAAAAATAACAAACCTTTACTCCCCTTCTCCAGCCCTCCTGTCTCTCCCGCTGCTGCCTCTTGCTGCCGAACTCCGCTCATTATGCTCATTTAATATTCACTTCACTGCGTCCGGAAGCAGCAGCAGCGGGGAGTCGGCAGGACCGGAGACCGAAGATCAGCACCCCGGACAGCAGCAAGGACCACGTGAGTATGCAAATTACTGGTTCTCCGTGTGTTATCGCGGATAGCACACGTAGAACACACGTGGTCTGCACGTACCCGAGACACGTACTTACCAAACGCAACACGCAGGGAAAATACGTGTCTCGCGGCACGTGCGTGATTTTCACGTATGTGTGGCAGAGGCCTTAGAAGCAGTGCCTGGTCACTTATTTAAAACATACTCAGAATTGTGCAAAATAAGGCACAATTTGTTAGTTTCTTAGTTTTTCTAGATGAACATGGGAACAGTGATTGGCTGCAGCGGTCACATATCCAAAATACAAAGAAGTGAGAGTACTGGAGACATATTATTTACTTAAATATTCACACTCTGTTTATTTGACTTTTCTGACCACTAGATGGCAGTGAGGAGAAAGAGCTAAACTTTTCCAAATATTTGGGCAGTTTCATAGTTTATTATTATTAATATTTACAGTTTGGAAACTTTTTATCATTGTTTATTTCGAAGGTTTCTCACTTCAGAAAGTCAGTAAACTCTTCCCCGTAGCACTTAACTCTGCTTGATGACAATACTTTATCATTTTTGCGTTGACTTCAGCTCTCCGGGGTTCTTTTTTTTTACTAGTTCATGTGAAAGAAAGCAGGACCCGTCCTATTATAGCCAAGGTGGAGTGTTTTATGCTTTTTATATATGTATACTTTGTATTATTACATAGTGTGACGCCCCTGGACTATCAGGTTGTCACAGGGTATTGCACAATCTGCCCTCCCGTGAAGTATCCGCCTCCCTCTTGGTTCTGGGTCCCTAACCAAATGGTGTTGCCAACATCAGCCAATCAAATCCTAGATACACCCTGCACCACACCCACCAGACACACCAGTGGACGGCCTGAGTGGAATAGAGTCGCCCACCTGGGGGGTCGGGGAAAGGGGAGGTGAGGAGTGTAGTCAGTGAGTCGGAGAGTGAGTTAGTGGCTGGTGGTGAGAGAGTAGCCCTCGAG
Source organism: Anomaloglossus baeobatrachus (assembly GCF_048569485.1). Lineage (NCBI taxonomy): Eukaryota > Metazoa > Chordata > Amphibia > Anura > Aromobatidae > Anomaloglossus > Anomaloglossus baeobatrachus. The sequence goes on from NC_134359.1 coordinate 31,866,469, forward strand.
CTGTGAGGAGCTCTGAGGAGGTCGGGAGCGGTGACTCCCATAGAGAAACTGTCTTGGTTGCAGACGGTGGTCTGGGCCTTGAGGAGTTGGACTCCCGGTCGCAGGGGATCGTGGCAAGGGGCTCGGATCTGTCGAGCAGGACAGCCGGTGGCATTGCACCATCACCGGGCTGGGACCAAGGCACGACGGGGTACGTGGAACCTAGGTCGGGGAGTAACTGCATGCAACCCGATAATTTACCCATGGAGAACGGAGCCTTCCAGATTCATTCCCAACCGCTCCAAAATTGGGGCACTAGCGCAACGAGGGGGATAGGACTTTCCATCCAAAATGGTCCAGAAAATCCCAAGCATGAGCCCTGAGATCAGGCTCCCACACTTAGCCATAATGGGGAGCGGGACCCGGCAAGTTTCACACTACCAAGACCACCAGAGAAGTAAACATAGTGCCAGGAGGAAGGTCACGGATCACCAGGCAGCACCATTGGGGACGGGACCCGAACTAGCTCCCCTCAGCAGCAGCGGTGTCCAGAGACTTGGTTTACCCAGGTGTCGGTGTCTGCTTAATGGACTGAGTGAGTACAAGAGTGATCCCTGTATCCCACGGTTTTATCCCCTACCATCACCAAGTCTCGTGGAGGGTTCTAACACCTGGCTGCCCAGTTCCATCATCCCCGGGTACTCCCAACTGCAGCGGTGGTACTCCTAATTACCACACACCACGGGTGGCGTCACAAACTCTATAATCCCTTGTAAACACCCCCTTTATTTGAGTGGCCGCACGACCCCCGGGTCCGGAGACCCTCAAGCCACTGAGAACCCGGATCCGAGCAGCTCGGCTGCTGCCACGGGGGCGGCACAATAGGTTTGCTGCAATTAAACCAAAATTAAAGGGTTTGTATAAGATTGGAAAAACATGGCTGCCGCCTTCCAGAAACAGATCCAATATTGTTCATAAATAGTACTTGGAATTGCAGCTAAGTCTAATATGATGTATATTCGCACTGCAGTCTCAGCATATCCTATGTAATGGATCTTTATCTGGTCTGCTCTGCCTCCTGCTTGTGATAGGTTTATCTCTGTCAGTTCTTACTAGCAGAAAGCAATGTGAAGCTGTCACAGGTGACAGACAGTCTTGTGGTGTCCGTCAATAGAAAGTCACAGTGTTTGGCTGTGTAAAATGCTCCCTTACTTTCTATTATTCCTGCTGTCAGTATTCAGTGTACTAGATATCTCCTCTGTTGGGTTTTCATCCTTTTCCCTTTAGGACCCAGCGGAGATCCTCTCCCCTTCAGCTGCTAATCATCTGTATTTCCCCTTAGGCATAAACACTCTCATATTTCCTGGACTTGTGCTAGTGATGTTCAGTTCCTTCACAAGCTGTGGATACAAGCAGGCGGCTTGCACTCATCTGTAGGATCGTTGCTGCTCTTTGCTGAACTTCTTTCTGAGGCATCTGGAGATAAGTTGTTCGTGTTCTTTCCCCATGTGTTTGCTCCCTGTGTCTTCTTTAGTGCTTAGTGGGGTTGACGAAGAGCTCATCCCACCCATTATCTATCTAGGGCCCAACTCTAGGGTCACCCTAGGGTGAGGTATCCTACTCGGTGCATAGGTGCGGAACCTATCTAGGCGGGTGATGGGGTGAGGCAGCGTTTTTTCTGCCAATAAATGTAGATTCGGTGCACAAATTTCTGCAACAAATATGCAGTGTGCGCACTTAGCCTTAAAGGCCCCGTCACACGCAGCGATATTGATAGCAAGCGTACCCGCCCCCGTCTTTTGTGCGTCACGGGCAAATCGCTGCCCGTGGTGCACAATATCATTTGGAGCCGTCACACGGGCTTACCTGCCTAGCTACGTCGCTGTTGCCGGTGAACCGCCTCCTTTCTAAGGGGGTGGTTCGTGCGGCGTCACAGCGGCGTCATTAAGCGGCCCCCAATAGAAGCGGAGGGGCGGAGATGAGCGGCCGTAACATCCCGCCCACCTCCTTCCTTCCTCATTGCCGGCGGGACGCAGGTACGATGTTGTTCCTCGTTCCCGAGGTGTCACACGTAGCGATGTGTGCTGCCTCGGGAACGATGAACAACCTACGTCCTCAACAATCAACGATGTTTTGTAAATGAACGACGTGTCAACGATGGACGATTTGGTGAGTATTTTTGATCGTTAACGGCCGTTCGTTGGTGTCACATGCAACGACGTCGCTAACTATGCCGGAATCCGTGACCCCGGCGATATATCGTTAGATACGTCGTTGCATGTAACGGGGCCTTTACTCCCCATAAATGCTTAGTTCATTAAATATGTATATGTATATATATATTCCGCGCTAATATTCCACGATGGATTTTGAGTGTTGGCTGGAACGGCTTAAAGCACTTTTAACTTTCTATAAGAGCAGAACAAGAAAAGAAAAGTATCTTTTTTAATGATTATGATACATTCGTAAAATAATACTTCAACTTTAAAGACATTTTAGATGAGTCTCTCTATAAAAGTGTCACATAAAAACCCTAGTGTGCCCTCTCGGCGGTGCGCGGCGCGGAGCAGAGGGCGGCTTTTCTTTCTGCAGTGTCTCCTGCCATCTTTAGTTCACTTTCAACAACTGCATTTGCAAAATACATTAACAGTACATAAAAAAAAAACCCTTCCACTCCTCCAGCCCAGTGGAAATACACCATTAATAGTAATTTCTGGCAGAAAGATTTGAAAGGAAACAGCACAGGAAATGATCTAATGATTCCAGAATAGGACATTTCCCTGAAGCAGCAGCTGCTGACCCCAGAGCGGAGCCGGACCCTGTGGGGTGGCATTGGATGAACCCTCTGCTTGTTCAGAGATAAGCTGCTAATAGACCCCAGGACTGCGCCAATATGTAGCGGGGGGGAGGGGGGGGATAAGCGATCCAGGTATATATATATTTATATGTGTGTATATATGATATATAATATCAGGGATCGCTGTCAAACACCTGGATCAAATTAAAGCCACATGTAAGTGGATACGCAGCTTGTTATTATTACTAGCGAGCAGCCTGGTGCCGCACGCCCGGTGTGTTACATAGCAAACATACAGTCACATTCTCACCGAGACCTGGAAAAATGGGATTGAGAGGAGTTGTGGTTAACTACCCTAATAGGATGTTCCAAAAAAACTAGAAAAAATATTTAATTTATTGTTTTATTATTATTTTAAATGATAAAATGCCGCAGTTGCAGAATAGTGCGATAAATACGATCTGGGTGTGTATTATTATATTATATAATATTATTAAAAAAAAGTATAAATATATGAGCTGAAGAAATAAGATATACTGTACCCATCCCCCACACTGTTATACTGTTATAAAATGTCTTACAGAACACTTATTAGTTCTTAAAGGGCCAGCGTCCACAGACAGGATATTGAACACACAGGTACAGGGTATAAAGGGGTTTAATGTCCAAGTGGGCGGGGCCTGTTCTTCGTGTTTCCTAAGCTAGGAGTCAGGTCTCCTTGTGTCTCTGTGATATACTTACCTCTCTCTCTCCTAGAGCCGCTCCTGCCTCGCCATCCGGTCCTGCCGATTCCTGAACCCCGAACGCTGACTATCTGCCATCCCGTCAGTCCGTACCATCGCTGATCCCTGTGGTGACCCGTCCTCTCGCTCCATCGGTTCCGGACTCTGCCTGACAACATCTCGGCCTCCGAACCTGAGCTCCGTCACCCGGACTACCATCCGTGACTCCGTGGTCCCAGGGACTTCTCCATTCCACTCTTTTGCACGGACTGTCCTGCTACCCGTAGTGCTCCGGCTACCGGACCCCTTGCCTTCAGTAAGGTGTTCGGCCCAGTGGATCCACCTCCTGGGTCCGCCCGTCCACCTGGCCCTAACAGATGCAAACCATTCAATTCCAAAAATAGACAGGCCAGAGTTAAATTTGCTGAAAAACACCTCATGAAGCCAGCTCAGTTCTGGAAAAGTATTCTATGGACAGATGAGACCAAGATCAACCTGTACCAGAATGATGGGAAGAAAAAAGTTTGGAGAAGAAAGGGAACGGCACATGATCCAAGGCACACCACATCCTCTGTAAAACATGGTGGAGGCAACGTGATGGCATGGGCATGCATGGCTTTCAATGGCACTGGGTCACTTGTGTTTATTGATGACATAACAGCAGACAAGAGTAGCCTGATGAATTCTGAAGTGTACCGGGATATACTTTCAGCCCAGATTCAGCCAAATGCCGCAAAGTTGATCGGACGGCGCTTCATAGTACAGATGGACAATGACCCTAAGCATACAGCCAAAGCTACCCAGGAGTTCATGAGTGCAAAAAAGTGGAACATTCTGCAATGGCCAAGTCAATCACCAGATCTTAACCCAATTGAGCATGCATTTCACTTGCTCAAATCCAGACTTAAGACGGAAAGACCCACAAACAAGCAAGACCTGAAGGCTGCGGCTGTAAAGGCCTGGCAAAGCATTAAGAAGGAGGAAACCCAGCGTTTGGTGATGTCCATGGGTTCCAGACTTAAGGCAGTGATTGTCTCCAAAGGATTCGCAACAAAATATTGAAAATAAAAATATTTTGTTTGGGTTTGGTTTATTTGTCCAATTACTTTTGACCTCCTAAAATGTGGAGTGTTTGTAAAGAAATGTGACAATTCCTACAATTTCTATCAGATATTTTTGTTCAAACCTTCAAATTAAACGTTACAATCTGCCCTTGAATTCTGTTGTAGAGGTTTCATTTCAAATCCAATGTGGTGGCATGCAGAGCCCAACTCGCGAAAATTGTGTCACTGTCCAAATATTTCTGGACCTAACTGTATATATATGTATATATATATATATATATATATATATATATCAACTTTGTGAAGTTCTGCAGCAGCTGAGGTGTGTATTATCATGTTCTGCATCACCTGAGATATTGTGATGTTCTGCAAAAGCTGAGGTGTATATTATGATATTGTGCATCATTCTTAAGTGTGTACTGTGATGCCGTGCAGCAGCTCAGGTGTATGGTATGATGTTCTGCAGCAGCTCAGGTGTATGGTATAATGTTCTGCAGCAGCTCAGGTGTATGGTATAATGTTCTGCAGCAGCTCAGGTGTATGGTATGATGTTCTGCAGCAGCTCACAGGTATGATATGATGTTCTGCAGCAGCTCAGGTGTATGGTATGATGTTCTGCAGCAGCTCACAGGTATGATATGATGTTCTGCAGCAGCTCAGGTGTATGGTATGATGTTCTGCAGCAGCTCACAGGTATGATATGATGTTCTGCAGCAGCTCAGGCGTATGGTATGATGTTCTGCAGCAGCTCAGGCGTATGATATGATGTTCTGCAGCAGCTCAGGCATATGGTATGATGTTCTGCAGCAGCTCAGGCATATGATATGATGTTCTGCAGCGGCTCAGGTGTATGGTATGATGTTCTGCAGCAGCTCAGGTGTATGGTATGATGTTCTACAGCAGCTCACAGGTATGATATGATGTTCTGCAGCATCTCAGGCATATGGTATGATGTTCTGCAGCAGCTCAGGCATATGGTATGATGTTCTGCAGCAGCTCAGGCATATGATATGATGTTCTGCAGCAGCTCAGGTGTATGGTATGATGTTCTGCAGCAGCTCAGGTGTATGATATGATGTTCTGCAGCAGCTCAGGTGTATGGTATGATGTTCTGCAGCAGCTCAGGTGTATGGTATGATGTTCTGCAGCAGCTCAGGTGTATGATATGATGTTCTGCAGCAGCTCAGGTGTATGGTATGATGTTCTGCAGCAGCTCAGGTGTATGGTACAATGTTCTGCAGCAGCTCAGGTATATAGTATGATGTTCTGCAACAGCTCACAGATATGATATGATGTTCTGCAGCAGCTCAGGTGTGTATTGTCTGGTTCTGCAGCAGCTCAGGTGTGTATTGTGTAGTTCTGCAGCAGCTGAGATGAGAATGCTGAGGTTCTGCATCATATAAGGTGTGTATTGTGATAATGTAAGGTGTACAGCATGATGTCCTGCAGTAGCCGAGTTGTCTAATGTATGGTTCTGCAGCAGACAGCTAAGGAGTGTATTATGATGTTTTGCAGGATTTGAGGTGTACAGTAAGGGCTGCCTCCAGGAATATTAGGACCCATATTGGTAAAATGTTCAGGCCCCCTTGAGACTTTGCTCAGGCTCCGTCACTACCCCTTGAACAATACAAAGTCCAACCGCCATTCTTGGAAAAACTGCACTTATACACCACGTCCTCACTAGTGATGAGCGGGCACTACCATGCTCGAGTGCTCGGTACTCAGAAAGAGCAGTTGGTGCTTGAATAAGCATGAATTGAGTACCCAAGTATAATGGAAGTCAATGAGGAACTTGAGCATTTTTTCACTCATCACTAGTTACCAGTACTGAGCACCCGAGCATGGTAGTGCTCGCTCATCACTAATTACCAGTACCGAGCACCCGAGCATGGTAGTGCCCTCTCAACACTAGTTATGAGTACCGAGCACCTGAGCATGATAGTGTTCGCTCATCATTAATTACAAGTACAGAGCACCCGAGCAATGGTAGTGCTCGCTCATCACTAGTTACGAGTACTGAGTACCTGAGCATGGTAGTGCCCGCTCATCACTAGTTATGAGTACTGAACACCCGAGCATGGTAGTGCCCGCTCATCACTAGTTACTAGTACTGAGCACCTGAGCATGGTAGTGCCCGCTCATCACTAGTTATGAGTACTGAACACCCGAGCATGGTAGTGCCCGCTCATCACTAGTTACTAGTACTGAGCACCTGAGCATGGTAGTGCCCGCTCATCACTAGTTATGAGTACTGAACACCCGAGCATGGTAGTGCCCGCTCATCACTAGTTATGAGTACTGAACACCCGAGCATGGTAGTGCCCGCTCATCACTAGTTACTAGTACTGAGCACCTGAGCATGGTAGTGCCCGCTCATCACTAGTTACTAGTACCGAGCACCCGAGCATGGTAGTGCTCACTCATCACTAGTTACTAGTACAGAGCACCCGAGCATGGTAGTGTCCGCTCATCACTAGTTACAAGTACTGAGCACCTGAGCATGGTAGTGCCCGCTCATCACTAGTTACTAGTACCGAGCACCCGAGCATGGTAGTGCTCACTCATCACTAGTTACTAGTACCGAGCACCCGAGCATGGAAGTGCTCACTCATCACTAGTTACCAGTACCGAGCACCCGAGCATGGTAGTGCCCGCTCATCACTAGTTACGAGTACCGAGCACCCGAGCATGGTAGTGCCCGCTCATCACTAGTTACCAGTACCGAGCACCCGAGCATGGTAGTGCCCGCTCATCACTAGTTACCAGTACCGAGCACCCGAGCATGGTAGTGCCCGCTCATCACAAGTTACGAGTACTGAACACCCGAGCATGGTAGTGCTCACTCATCACTAGTTACTAGTACCGAGCACCCGAGCATGGTAGTGCCCGCTCATCACTAGTTACCAGTACCGAGCACCCGATCATGGTAGTGCCCGCTCATCACAAGTTACGAGTACTGAACACCCGAGCATGGTAGTGCTCACTCATCACTAGTTACTAGTACCGAGCACCCGAGCATGGTAGTGCCCGCTCATCACTAGTTATGAGTACAGAGCACCCGAGTATGGTAGTGCCCGCTCATCACTAGTTACCAGTACCGAGCACCCAAGCATGGTAGTGCCCGCTCATCACTAGTTACCAGTACCGAGCACCCAAGCATGGTAGTGCTCACTCATCACTAGTTACCAGTACCGAGCACCCAAGCATGGTAGTGCCCGCTCATCATTAGTTACCAGTACCGAGCACCCAAGCATGGTAGTGCCCGCTCATCACTAGTTACCAGTACCGAGCACCCAAGCATGGTAGTGCTCACTCATCACTAGTTACCAGTACCAAGTTTCCGAGCATGGTAGTGCTCACTCATCACTAGTTACCAGCACCGAGCTCCCAAGCATGGTAGTGCTCACTCATCACTAGTTATGAGTACAGAGCACCCGAGCATGGTAGTGCCCGCTCATCCTTAGTTATGAGTACAGAGCACCCGAGCATGGTAGTGCTCACTCATCACTAGTTACGAGTACTGAGCACCCGAGCATGGTAGTGCTCACTCATCACTAGTTACCAGCACCGAGCTCCCAAGCATGGTAGTGCTCACTCATCACTAGTTATGAGTACAGAGCACCCGAGCATGGTAGTGCTCACTCATCACTAGTTACGAGTACTGAGCACCCGAGCATGGTAGTGCTCACTCATCACTAGTTACCAGCACCGAGCTCCCGAGCATGGTAGTGCTCACTCATCACTAGTTATGAGTACTGAGCACCCGAGCATGGTAGTGCTGGCTCATCACTAGTTATGAGTACAGAGCACCCGAGCATGGTAGTGCTGGCTCATCCTTAGTTATGAGTACAGAGCACCAGAGCATGGTATACATTTTTGTTGAAAAAGTTTCAGTAAACCTTAAAATTTATTCATTGAAATCCTTGGTGTTTTTATTCATATGTGTCCAGCTGGTAGTCCTATTCACTGATTCGCAGTCTTCCCTGTATGACTGTACATGCAGTGATAGCTATTAATTACCTACATGGACCGCCCACTGGACTCGTATGCATACATGGGATTTAAATTAATAACATTTATGTTATACTGAATATTTTCCAACAAATCTACAGTATATATCATTCTGCTCCACTTCTTCTTTATATCATGCTGTCCACGGATCGAATGGTATATACAAAATGACAAATTGCCTTTAAATTTTCAGATGGCAAATTTTGGACATGTATATGTCGCGGGCGGGGAGGATGCTGCTGCGCTGCGCTCGCTAACGCTCGGGTCCGGCGCTGCTGCTCGGTGGCTCAAGCGGTGGGCCGGGTTCGGGGACTCGAGCGGCGCTCCTCGCCTGTGAGTGAAAGGGGGTAGTTTGGTTTGGGGATTTGGTCCGTGATGCCACCCACGGGTTGTGGTGAGGTTGGGCACCACCGCTGCTGGTGACGGGGATCCCGGGAGCGATGGTAGGGAGCAGCTGGGATGTTGTTTCCCCCCTCTGTGGGTAGAAGTTGGTGGTCCCGGGGCCCGGTGAGGTGACGGGGAGGCAGGGTTGGCAAGGTGCAGGGTCGCCTGGACTGCGCAGCGTGGTGCCGGACGGCACGGTTGTACTCACTCAGCCACAAATGTACACAAGGTCTCTGGTAAACCAAACGGCTGGATGGACGGGTCCCGCAGCCGGCTGCTGTGACTTCTCCCGGACGGTTGGTGGTGGCTGCCTTTCCCTGCACCTTTGTGTATGTTTGGTCCCGATAGATTCCCACCGGTAACCCGCTCCCCAGTGTGTATATGTGCCGGAGGAGCCCTTTTGCCTGCAGGGTCTGGCCCTTGGAACTCTAGCTGTGACGGTAGCTGTATTTCCTTTTGCTGGTCGGACGGTTGCCTTCAATTGGGTCTTGCCTGTTAGGAAACCCCTGGGGTTCCGGTCACTGACGGATTTGACCTCTAATGGCGACTCCAAGCCTGGTCGGGGTCCGCAGGCCCTGCCTGTGTGTGCTGGCTTCACTTCGCTCCCCGGTTCGGTACCGGCGGGCCACCGCCCATCCCCGGTCCTACGGTTCTGCATTGATTCGCCTCTCCTGCAGACGGCCACCACCATCTGCCAACCTTGCTCTAAGTGCCCGGGCCACACACCCGGACACGGTCAGTTCGCTCCTCCACTTCGCACTTCACTCCTCTCTCTTTCACTTCCCTAACTGAACTCTACTCTGACTGACTTCCTTCTCCCGCCTCCAGGACTGTGAACTGCTCAGTGGGTGGTGCCAACCGCCTGGCTCCACCCCACCTGGTGTGGACATCAGCCCCTGGAGGGAGGCAACAAGGATTTTGTGTCTGGCTGATGTGCCTGTCTCAGGGTGGGGGTGTGTGTTGTAGTACCTGTGACGACCTGGCTAGTCCAGGGCGCCACATATACAAAATCAACACTAATAACAATACAGAAATATTGCACCAGAACTGTCATCAGTACATGCATACAGTAGCAAAACTACCATTTGTACATGAATACAGCACAAGAACCAACATCATTAGTATATGTATACAACACCAAAACTGCCATAAGTACAAGAATATATCACCAGAACTGTCACTAGTGCATGAATAAGTCACCAGAACCATTATCAGTACATGTATGCAGCACCAAAACTACTATCAATAAATGAATAGATAACCAGAACTAATTTATCAATACTTGAATACAGCACTAGAACCCCCTTCAGAACATAAATATATAAGTAGATCAATTCAGTAAATGAATACATTACAAAAGTCACCATCACTAAATGAATATAGTAAAAAGAATCATCAGTGCATGATACAGCACCAGAACCATGATTGGTACATGAACACAGCACCATGACCATCGTCAATTTATGAATATAGCACCAGAGCTATCATCAATACATGAATACAGCACAAAAACATCCATGAGTACAAGAATACAGCACCAGATCCATCCTCAGTAAATGAATGCAACACCATAACCACTAACAGTACATGAATACATCAACAGAACCACAATAGGCACATGAATATATCATTAGATCAAACCTTCAGTACATTAATAAATTCAAAGATTCATGATTAGTACATTAATATATCATCAGAACCACCATCAGTAGAGGCATACAGCACAATACTCATCAGCAGTACCTGAATACAACACCAGAAGCTCCAACAATATATTAATACAGCAGTAATATGTTATCAGTACATGAATATAACACTATAAACACTATCAGTACATGAATACATCACTAAAACCATCATGAGAACATGAATACCCTACTACCACAATCAGTACATAAATACAGCACCAGAACAATCTTTGGTACAAGATTACACCACTAAAATCACCATCAATACATGAACCTACTGTATGTTACCAGAACCATGATTATTTTACCAACACAAATAATAACTGTGCACTTTCGGCCCTCTATGATTCATGCTAGCCAAATGGGCTATCCACATGAAAGAGCTCAATGGAGTGCAGGTGTCTCCATTCAAAGACTATAACATTGAGGAAGACAGTTAAATTTGTCAGTGCCATAGATTTATAATGGAGCAGCAGGACACGTGCTCTCCGTTTAGTTCATCCTGGCTATAGATGTGTGGCTGGAGGGTGCACAGGATTTCTCTTCTGTCAATCAGAAATAGTCCCAGAGGTAACACCCCAAGTAATCTAAAAGTTATCTCCAATTCAGTGGATTATTATTTTTTTTGTTATAACCTGAAGCCTTTAACATATGGCCTGTGAATTTAGACAAATTTGTCACAAAATAAATTGTAAATAGTGGATTAATTTAGGCATCCATTTTATTTTATCCTTTCATAAGAAAAAATAGTGAACTACATCCAATTTACATTTATTTTTCATCCATGGGTCCATTTTTGTGATATACAAACAAAACGTTTTCTCCTGCCCATTAGATAGTGAACAGCAAATAGCACTCGGATAACACATGGAAGGTGTCCGAATGCTTTCAGATTTATTTTTTTTCCGTGCATGGGTAGTTTTGATCCTGAAGTCGGATTAAAACAAAAATTCCGATAGACTATCATGCATAATTGTCACATCTGTTGAAATCAGAGAGAACACATACATGAAAAATTGATGTGTAAATGGGGCCCTGAAAAGAAGCTGCAAAAAATAACAGTGAAGCTGCAGAAAATTTATTGACAAATGTGAGGAGCTGGCTATGAACTAAAGACTTTTGGACTTTTCCCAGCACAGAGAACTGGTTACGTCTATCTTATTGTGTTTTATTAGAGATTGCTGGTTCGTCAGTTTAAGGTACACAATTTGAAGGGGAAGGGGTTGTTAATGTGTGTAACCTAGTTGGCCTACATGGACGCTAAGGTAATTGAGCCTGCAGTAGAATTCATTGTTCTGTATCCAGTGGGGGAGTATGCGTCTATTGTTCCACTCTTCAGGGGGCCTTCCTGATACACAATCCTGCAGACTGATAGGAGTCTGAACATTCATGCCCTCCTTGTACATGAAACAAATTTTTAAGGTGGTGGGATGTGATCACCTATTCTCATAAAGACAAAAAAAGGTAGAAAAGCAAGGAGACACGTTTGGAAGTAGTTGTTGCTGTGACATTGAAGAGCGACAATCTGTTGCTGTGACCAGGTCCTGGTGCCCATGAATGGACTATAGAGATTGGAGTTGGACACCTGTGCTATGGTCATGATATCCATCATCTGGATTGAGGAACTATCCTAAAGATTATTGCTGCTGGCTGGAGCTGGATACACGTGCTTCAGTCATGATATCTGACATCTGAGGAGCATAAGGAATATGTTTGTTGTAAGACCTTGTACAGAAGAAATAAAAATTGTTGCATCGTTATTTAACCTGCCTGGTGATTAATACAACCCACAACCTCTGATTTTCACAATATGGATTCTACATGTATTACTCATTGTTTTTATATTATTTTTATTTTTTTGCAAGGACAGAAAAAGTTCCTAACAGTGTTTCAATATAATCAAATATGCAGTATGTAAATATAGACATTTTAGGTTTAATTATTAGATTCTGTCTATGATAGAGGTTTGGTTCATGCACTTTTTAGATTCAGATCTAATTAAGAAGAGTTGCAGAAAGATTTAATTTTACAGTTTTTTTCTTTTGGATTTATTTAAGGGCTCTTGGGCTCTCTGTATATAGGGTAACCCAGTCACACCCAGCCTCTAGGGCTAGAGGGAGATCAAATGCACTTTTGCAGCACAAAAAGACACCACTATTATAAAGTGTTCATATTAGAATGAGGGCCCCATATTTACCATAACCATGATCATTACATGAATACATCACCAGAACAACCATCAGTACAAAAAACACTAGAAAAACGATCAGTACATGAATACAGCACCAGAACAATCCTCAGTACAAGAATACAGCACCAAAATTACCAACAGTATGTAAATATATATAACCATAACTACAATTAGTACATGAATACAGTATCAGAATTTCTATCAGTACATGAATTCAAGACCATAAGAGTTATCAGTATATGAATACAGCACTACAGCTACCATTATTACATTAATACAGGACCAGAGGCATCCTCAATATATGTATAAAGCGCAAGAATCACTATTAGTACATGAACACTGCAATAGAACCATCATCGGCACTTAAATACAGCACAAAGATCGCGATCACTATATGAGTATAGTACCTGAACAATTGTCAGTACATGCATACGTCACCAGAACCAGTTGATTAATACAACACCAAAAATCACCATCAGTAGTTGAATAAATAAACAGAACCACCAACATTACTTGAATACACCATCAGATCCACCATCTGTACATGAATACAGCAGCAGAATCATCATCAGTACATGAACACAGCACTAGAGCCAACATCAGTACATGGATACAGCTCCAGAATGAGCATTCGCACATGAGTACAGAACCGATCATTTGCAATGTCAGGTCAACCCCACATACATTTGTATAGCAGAAACCGACAGCTCCCAGAAATGCGGGAAGTTGTATAATCAGTCTTCATCAGACTGCAGACCATACAGGAACCACAGTACTGATTAGACACAGTCAATGAATGAAGAGCAATGTGGGATGCCTGCTCTAATTTGATATAAATCTCTGAGAGAGGGCTGGTTTCTCTGCAGTTGGCCACTATGCACCTTAATACCTCTATATTGTAAAGTCATATAGAGGCAACACACACCAATAGGCACAAGGATACTCAAATAATTGTATTGCCTCATATCCAATTAGCACAGCACTGTGGTTGCTTAATATGAGGTTACAATTAGCACAGCAATGTTCCTGGTTTTAACACTTCATGAGACTTAAGAGAGTCACTAGAATGACATAGAGGACTGTTAAAAGTAGTTTACGGTCCGGGTTGTGTTCTCCAATAGCTGACCATTAGCGAGTACCCAGGAGAAAAGCATAGTTATACACTGTGTGCAGAATTATTAGGCAAATGAGTATTTTGATCACATGATACTTTTTATACACGTCGTCCTACTCCAAGCTGTATAGGCTTGAGAGCCAACTACCAATTAAGTAAATCAGGTGATGTGCATCTCTGTAATGAGGAGGGGTGCGGTGTAATGACATCAACACCCTATATAAGGGGTGCTTAATTATTAGCCAACTTCCTTTCCTTTGGCAAAATGGGTCAGAAGAGAGATCTGACGGGCTCTGAAAAGTCCAAAATTGTGAGCTGTCTTGCAGAGGGATGCAGCAGTCTTGAAATTGCCAAACCTTTGAAGCGTGATCACCGAACAATCAAGCCTTTCATGGTAAATAGCCAACAGGGTCACAAGAAGCGTGTTGGGCAAAAAAGGTGCAAAATAACTGCCCATGAATTGAGGAAAATCAAGCGTGAAGCTGCCAAGATGCCATTTGCCACCAGTTTGACCATATTTCAGAGCTGCAACGTTACTGGAGTATCAAAAAGCACAAGGTGTGCCATACTCAGGGACATGGCCAAGGTAAGGAAGGCTGAAAAACCACCACCTCTGACCAAGAAACATAAGATAAAACGTCAAGACTGGGCCAAGAAATATCTTAAGACTGATTTTTCAAAGGTTTTATGGACTGATGAAATGAGAGTGACTCTTGATGGGTCAGATGGATGGGCCAGAGGCTGGATCAGTAAAGGGCAGAGAGCTCCACTCCGACTCAGACGCCAGCAAGGTGGAGGTGGGGTACTGGTATGGGCTGGGATCATCAAAGATCAACTTGTGGGACCTTTTCGGGTTGAGAATTGAGTGAAGCTCAACTCCCAGACCTACTGCCAGTTTCTGGAAGACAACTTATTCAAGCAGTGGTACAGAAAGAAGTTGGTATCGTTCAAGAAAAACATGATTTTCATGCAGGACAATGCTCCATCACATGCATCCAACTACTCCACAGCATCGCTGGCCAGTAAAGGTCTAAAAGATGAAAAAATAATGACATGGCCCCTTGTTCACCTGATCTGAACCCCATAGAGAACCTGTGGTCCCTCATAAAATGTGAGATCTACAGGGAGGGAAAACAGTCCACCTCTGGGAGCAGTGTCTGGAGGCTGTGGTGGCTGCTGCACGCAATGTTAATCGTAAACCGATCAAGCAATGACAGAATCTATGGATGGTCGGCTGCTGAGTGTCATCAGAAAGAAAGGGGGCTATATTGGTCACTAATTTTTTGAGGTTTTGTTTTTGCATGTCAGAAATCTGCACACGGTGTATAGGGTTGAGCGCATGGTCTTGGGGTGATATTTCTCAATGGTAAACCTCAAGATGTAATATGGCAGGAAAAGTGGTGTGGCCACATAAAAAGAAAACCAATATAATATCTATCAACAGTCACTATGTAACATGTTGGCAGATTCCAGGTGTAGATTTTACTTTGGAACACTCTAATACTTTATAACCCCATAAATAAATTATTTTTTGGGTCGTCCATCGGAGTTTGCAGAGCTGTAGATCCGGAGCCTTCTGTATCTCCCTACGTTTGGCAGCGTGGCTGGGACATCCACATTAATACTCCCCAGTGAGTTGTAGGAGTCAGATAATATTGGAAGGGAATGCATACATCTGATAAGATAACGTGAAGATGAGCCAAGATAAATCACTCTGAAATGATGAATTTTGAGAACTTTCCAAAGTTAAAACATTAATGACCGTGGTAAAAAAAAAAAAAAAGTCTTCACATTCACATCTCAGCCCTTCATCTGCTGCCAGGGACAGGGAGGCCACGCAATAGTTACACGTAGCAGCCATATTTTATACTGATGAAAATGAATTTCAGTGGGATTGTTGTTTTTACCACTTATTGCAAATAGTAGATAAATTGTGTATTAAAAAAATGTTTTGGCCAAATATGGGGTTAAAACTGATTAAAGAAGTTGTCCGGTAACCACACGTCACAGGTGGTAAATGTATCATCGGTTGGGGTCTGATCTCTGGGACTCCCACCAAGTCCTCTACGCTTGGAAAAGTATGGAGCATGTGCGACCACTGCTCTCTACATAGGGGTGGTGGTCGCACATGCTCACTAATGCTCCATTCACACAGAGGACTATGGGACTTCCATTATTGGGATGAATGTTGTTTTCAGTACAATCCTATTAACATCTTCCAGGATTGACTTTCTAAATTAGGGTTGTAGAGAGCCTAGTGGTTACACAAAGTCATTTGGTTTCTGAAAATTTACCGAGATCAGTAGAGGAGGAGGCTATAAGTGTCTGCTTCAGCATTCTATGCGCCGCTACGTGGAATCGGCCAATAGCTATGAGAGGTGTTCACCGTTAAGGGATTATACCTCCCTATATAAAAAAAAACCCTTTTGCATTTCCCATCATGACCCTGAAGAAGTTGGAAACGTGCGTTGGGCATTATTTTTAGGGTTCTCGACAGCTCAGGCTCCAGCTTCCCTCCATTGATCTTGGTAGGTACAATTTTAATAACCCTTCACTCTTTTGAGGTTAAATTCATGCCAAGGGCTACAAGATGGTATGGTATATTAGTGTATCTATATAAGTACAATTAATTTATGGCAAATTAGTTGGTATATCCAGCAATATTATACTCCTATAGAATTTGTATACTCCTTGTGTATGTACAATTTTTACAGGATATCACAATACCATTTTTTGTAATATACAGTGTGTCTACCCATATCCTGTCCACCGCCATTAACTTGAGAACGGCGGCAGCTATAGGCATAGAAGTGGTGTCTAGGTATAGTAAAGTAACCATGCGCTACGCAATGAAACCACCTATAGCGTCACCTGGTGAAAAACAATGGAGTTAGCATTTTTATCTCAAAAATGGAACGAGAAAGAGAAAAAAAAGTGAATTATAAAGTTGTAGGGCATCATCAATTCAATATGAATCGACACCTTGCATACAGAAATGCTATGATATGAGACCCATGACCCCCCCAAAACCTTGAATGCTGGTCACGCATATGGCGCTCATTTAACTTTGATGCTCAGAGTGGCCCCCGTCAGCTGCAATGCACATCTGGACTCTGGGCAGCATACTGTATCTTGCTGCACGTTGTGCAATTTGGTAGATGACACGTTTGCACAAGCATCTGTGATACATCGTCGTAGGTCCTGCAATGTTGGTGGAGGGGTCGCATACACCTGCTGTTTGATGTGACCTCACAGAAAGAAGTCCAATGGGGTCAGGTCAGGTGAGCGTGGAGGCCACTCCACACAGCCTCCATACCCAATGACTTGTAGCAAGGTCTCCATGAGGTATCGCTTCACGTCTGCAGCCTTGTGAGTCTTACACGTTCTAATCATAGCATTTCTGTATGCAAGGTGTCGATTCGTATTGAATTGATGATGCCCTACAACTTTGTAATTCACTTTTTTCTCTATCTCGTTCCGCTTTCAAAATAAAAATGCTAACTCCGTTGTTTTCCACCAGGTGGCGCTATAGGTGGTTTCATTGCGTAGCGCATGGCTACTTTACTATACCTAGACACCACTTCTATGCCTATAGCAGCCGCCGTTCTCAAGTTAATGGCGGTGGGCAGGATATGGGTGGACACACTCTATAATTGCCTCTTAGCCATAAATAGGGATCTGGCTGTAGTATTATTACATTCCTACTATTTTTTCAGCTAATTTTTGGGCAGCCATTTTTGCACAATTGTTAATTAATTTTTATGTAACTATTCAATTGGTAATATTAACCCACATTTATAACAGTGGATACTTAAATTATTAGTGTTTTTTTTATATACCATAGTTTATGACATCTGATTATTGATCTTATAGATGAAAAAACCTCATTACTAGCTGCTAATGAAATTGAAATAGTATTATTATTGTATGTGTTGTTTATGGAAGATATGATTAATTGTATCCATATGTCGCGGGCGGGGAGGAGGGTGTCAGCACACTACGCTCGCCCCCCCCTTCTGCTCGGGTCCAGCGGCCGCTGCTCAGTGGTGGCTCGAGCCGTAGGCCGGATCCCGGGGGTTTTCTCGAGCGGCACTCCTCGCCCG
Source organism: Anomaloglossus baeobatrachus (assembly GCF_048569485.1). NCBI lineage: Eukaryota > Metazoa > Chordata > Amphibia > Anura > Aromobatidae > Anomaloglossus > Anomaloglossus baeobatrachus. The sequence goes on from NC_134359.1 coordinate 31,884,522, forward strand.
TGAGTGAAAGGGGTTTGTTGGGTGCGGGGATTGTTATAGTTCGTGACGCCACCCACGGTTGTGGTGATTTCACCACCGCTGCTCAATGCGGGGATCCCGGGGATGGTGGTGCGGAGCAGCCAGGTGTTGTGTTGCCCCTCCGTGGGCAGGGGTTGGTGATCCCGGGGCCCGGTGATGGTTTGTGAGGTGCGGGGCCTGGTGGGCGCAGGGACGCGGGGGCAGCGCTGTGCCTTGCGGCACTGTGGTACTCACTCAGCCTGAGACACGGACACAGTTTGTACGGTAAACCAAACGGCTGGTAGGACGGTCCCACAGACGGCTGCACCTGCTCTCCCGGTAGGTGACGGTGATGTCCCTCTTCCTTGCACCTATGGTTGACTTGTGGTAGCGGTGGATTCCCTCCGGTTACCTGCTCCCCGACTACAATCTGGGCCGGAGGAGCTCTACTCTTTGCCCGCAGGCGCTGGCCCTGAGAAACTGGTGCCTTGGCGGTGGCGGTGTCTCTCTGCTTCAGGTTGGACTGTTGCCTTCAATCGGGACTTGGTTGCTGGGGGATCTACGTCCCCTTCACTGACGGATTCGGCAAATTTGGCGACTCCTAGACTTGCCGGGGTCCGAGAGGCCCCTGCCCTGGTGCTGACTGTCTTTCGGAACACTGCTCCAGACCACCGGGCACACAGCCAACGGGGTCCTTCCAGGAACTTCCAAACGGTCCCCCTCCAGACAGTCACCGCCGTCGCTGACCTTGCTGATCTGGCCCTACACAAAGCTGGACCCTTCAGGCTTTCCTTCCTTCTTGTCACCTCACTTGCTTTCCTCCTTTACCACTTTTCTACTTTCACTACTTGTTTACTCCTTCACTTAGCTCCTCACTCAAGCTCTCTTGTTTACTCTTGCCCTCCCTGGGCTACTCTCTGCCTGGTACTTCCCGCCTCCAGAGCTGTGATCTCCTTGGTGGGCGGAGCCAACCACCTGGCCCACCCCCTGGTGTGAATCATCAGCCTTTGGAGGAAGGCAACAAGGATTTGTAGTTTAGCTGTGATGTGCCTACCTGAAGTGTGGGGTGTGGTGGTGTTGTGACCTGTGACCCCTGGCTTGCCCAGGGCGTCACACATACTTACCTGCATTCCTGAGAACCCTTCTGGATCCCTTGTTTTTCCTATTGTTAATTATTGGTGTGATTAGTTGTTTTTAATAGTAATTAATAAAAAACATTTATTGATGGTAGCCAAGTCCGAGCCTCTGTCATGACCCTGACTCCTGTCCGAGACCTTACTCCTCCTCTCTCAAAACCCAACAGAAACGACATGGACAAGGGAGAATGAAAACTCATATACACTGCACTCAAGCACAAAGGAGAGACTATATGTGTACAGGGGAATAAAGAAAAGGGAATTAACTAATGCACAAAATGGGAACCTCCACACCACTCAAAATCGCAACACAGATCACCATAAACAGGATCACCACTAAGACCGGAATCGCTGGAGCTATGCTGAAGCTATTATTGGCACATACTTTAAGAAATCAGTAACTTGAATAGAAATGAGACAGCTGCATGAGGCAATTAGCAACCTGAGCTCCTAGTTCTCTAGTTCCTGCTCACCAGTCTCCAGGAATTAACTCCTGCAGGGCTGAAGACCAGTGAACCTGAATCAGCCAACGCCCAGCTCTGGTTTAACAATTCTGAAGCCTCAGGTTGCTCTTCAGACTCTGTAGTGTGAAAAGAGTCTGACGCCGCCGTGCCACCAAGTGCGAGTAGAGCCGAACAATGCGTTACAAAAATAATAAAAATGTTTTGGCAAACAAGTTTTGGAAATTCCAGACAGAAATTATGTAGACTTCATAGAGAAGTTGCTCTGCCAAGTTTGTATGAGTCATGCTAGCCAAGTGGACAATCTACATGAAAGAGCTGAATGGAGTGCAGGTTGCTCCATTCAAAGCCTGTGACATTGATGAAGACAGCTGCATTTGTCATTGCCGTAAATTTATAATGGAGCGTCCAGGACATGGGCTCCGGTCACTTCTTCCTGGCCATGGACCTGTGGCTGGAGGCTGCACAGAATCGCTGTCATGTCAATCAAAGGAGATCCCAAAGATCAGACTTCAGTGATCTAATATATCACCTATTCAGTGGAAAAATCCATGTATCCATTTTTATCATTCATGTGGTATATAAAAAAACGAAACTTTCTTCAACCCATTAAACAGTGAAAAACAAATAGCACTCAAATAATACATTGATGGCGTCTGAATGCCAACTAATTTTTATTTTTTTTCATTTGAATGGGCAGATTTGATCTAGATGTTGGAACAAAAAATAGAATATAATGAATAATTGTCAGATCTGTGAAAATCATATAAAATACTTTTGTGTAAAATAGATGTGTGAATGGTACCTTAAAGGAAGTCGCGGAAAATAACAGTGCCATGGATTCAACATATATCAGCTAATATTTTTTTTATTTTATTTTTTTATTTTTTAAGGACAGAAAAGTTCCTAACATTGTCTCAATAAAATTAAATATGCAGTATGTAAATAAAGAAATTTTAGGTTTAATTATTAGACTATTTTTTGCCATATAGGACTGGTTAATGTAATTTTTATATTCAGATGTAGTTTAAAAGAGAAAGCCTTAATTTACATTTTTTTCCCTTTGGACTTATTTAAGGGCAAAAATTTAAATTAAGGCTCCATACAAAGTCTGCCTCACCTTGGTCATCCTAATGGCGGGAAAAGGGGGATTCAAGACTCCCTATTAGTGATTTTCTAGGGGTAACTATACCGGAGCAGCTGAGGAAAAAAATGCAGCAGAAGATGTTTCAGCTAACCTCCCATAGTGTCTGCAAAGAAACATCGTCATGTGCTGTCCAAAAGTAATAAGAACAAACAGGAACTAAAAGAGTTGACTGTGTGTTTTCTGGAGAGAGGAGTTTAGAAGAGACGCCAGATTAGGTGACGGTTGTGTCACAGTTACTAATTATAAAAAGGCTTGATTGGGCCAAAAGGAGATGAGTTGGTGCCAGAAGGTCATGTGGCATTGAAGTGGACTTATAGCCCCATCACCACAAAATAGTCTTAGAGGGGTCAAATCCCAGAGAAGTCCTAAACTGAGAGGAAGATCTGTGACCTAAACTGAGAGAAAGATCACTGACCCAAGCTGAGAGAAGATTGGTGATCAGAGCTGAGAGGAAGATCAGTGACCTAAGCTGAGAGGAAGATCCATGAACTGAGCTGAGAGGAAGATCCATGACCTGAGCTGAGAGGAAGATCCATGACCTGAGCTGAGAGGAAGATCCATGACCTGAGCTGAGAGGAAGATCTGTGACCTAAGGTCAGAGGAAGATCCATGACCTGAGCTGAGAGGAAGATCCATGACCTGAGCTGAGAGGAAGATCCATGACCTGAGCTGAGAGGAAGATCTGTGACCTAAGGTCAGAGGAAGATCCATGACCTGAGCTGAGAGGAAGATCCATGACCTGAGCTGAGAGGAAGATCCATGACCTGAGCTGAGAGGAAGATCCATGACCTGAGCTGAGAGGAAGATCTGTGACCTAAGGTCAGAGGAAGATCCATGACCTGAGCTGAGAGGAAGATCCATGACCTGAGCTGAGAGGAAGATCCATGACCTGAGCTGAGAGGAAGATCCATGACCTGAGCTGAGAGGAAGATCCATGACCTGAGCTGAGAGGAAGATCTGTGACCTAAGGTCAGAGGAAGATCCATGACCTGAGCTGAGAGGAAGATCCATGACCTGAGCTGAGAGGAAGATCCATGACCTGAGCTGAGAGGAAGATCCATGACCTGAGCTGAGAGGAAGATCCATGACCTGAGCTGAGAGGAAGATCCATGACCTGAGCTGAGAGGAAGATCCATGACCTGAGCTGAGAGGAAGATCCATGACCTGAGCTGAGAGGAAGATCCATGACCTGAGCTGAAAGGAAGATCAGTGACCTAAGCTAAGTAGAAAACCCTGGCCCATGCCAGTAGAAGCCCGTGACTTGTGCCAGTAGAAGCTTATAATCAGCGCCAGTAGAAGACTGTGATCTGTACCAGTAGAAAAACAGAATCACCAGCAGTAAAAGACTGTGACCCAATCCAAACTAGGCCTGAAAGGAAAACAGGCTGTAGCAGAAGACCGTTTCCGTGGACAGGTGCTTCATGCACAGAGATAAAGTATTGAGTGAGGACTTAGGCCATGGTTCAGAGAGCAGAGGCGGGCAGCCTGTATGGTGTGTGTTACCACTGACTCCTCACTCTCTGCACTGTTGCATCCGATCACCTGCTTTACATAACTTCTTTTCTTTTACAGAATTATCTTTTCTTAAAACCTGTGATTGATGAGGTAATTTCTGTATCGTACCCCCAATGCTGGCTTCTGGCAGGCTCATTCTGTTCCTCTCTATGTTTGACTACCATGAATAAACCAGCACACACTTCTGAGGTCATGCTCCCAAGTCCCAAGCCCTTTTTGGCCAGCTCAGGCAGCAGCACACCACCAGAGTATTCAGGTAGTTGGCATGCTAGCCTCTGCTATGTTGCTGGGATCTACTATATCTAAAATTCCACTCTATTTTTTCAAACGGTTTAAAATCCTAAACCTGCAATCTTTGCCAGTACGGCTGGGTTCACATATTGCATATTTAGTGTGTATTTTATGTGCTGACTTTCTGCAGGTAAAAGCAGAAGCATTTTACAGTACCGGCACAGTGGAGGAGTTTAGACTTAATGTCACCCACTTGCTGCTGGTATTTGGGGGGTGCATAGTCTGTACAGAAATCAAATTTTTCAGTATTTTTTTATTTCTGCAGCAATTTCTGTTGCAGAAATGCACCTTTTTGATGTAGATTTTACCAATTCAATGGGGACCCTAAATCTGCAGGGTAAAGCACCACTCCAGTGATTGAATTTTATTTTACTGCTGGAGTAGTGTCATTAATGTAAGTTCCCTGTCCCTAGTCATATACTTACCAGACATCGCTTTCTGTTATCAGCGCAACCAGTTGTCACCTGCTGATTGTGACCTGTTCCTGCTGGATCGTTACAGTGTTTGCAGGGTGAGCTTGGAGTCATAACGAGGCTCTCATAGACCATTTGTCATGGTTGTCTCCCTGCTATTGTTAGAATGCTTTCTACTCTGGCCATCTTGGTGGAAGGAGCTTCTGGGGAATTTTCCTGTGCCCATCCATCTGCTACATTGGAGTCGGTCTGATGCTGTGAAGTTTGGTGTTTGCATCCTTCTGTTTATCCCCCTGTCTGTCTTTCCTTTACCTCCATGTTAAATAGTGCAGTGATGGGACTAGTGTCTGCTGACGGCCATTTCCCTAGCTTGGGTGATTGCAGGGCTAGAAAAAGATTAGATATCCAGCTCGGCAACGGGATGAAACACCCTGTATAGGGATGCTAGGGAGCTCAGGTAACAGCTTAAGGTGAGTTCAGGAGGTGTCCTCTCACCGCTCTCCCTTTGTTTGGTGTTCTTGTAGGGCGTCAGATGCCCATCGGTCTGAACAAGTGTCACATGGTACATACGGACATCTACTCCATGTGTGACACCATTGTGACTGTTAAAAAGAAACCACCTAAACAAACCTCTATAAAAAATATCCTTTAATATTATTCAGTAAAGCAATGTACGACACCAATGTCAAATAACATATAAAACACATAACAGTGTATTAGTGAGAGGTCTAATGAAGAGCAGGAATAGGATGATAGTTAGATAAACTCTAGATAATCTTAGAGGGGCTAGATGATCCTCAATTTCTCCTGCCTGACTGCGGAGGGTATTATAATGTTTTGAACACCCCCCGCTCCGGGTGGCTGTCCCTTGCTATCCCTGTTCTTCACTGGCCTGAAACCCACCACCAAACCAGGTGCATTGTGTAAGACCAGGACAACGTAAAAAAATACAAAGAATTATGTTGGTTCGTGAACAAGACTGGATTCTATATTTCAGTCTAGATACAGTATAAACAGCAGTTAGGAAAGAGCTACTGGGTCCACCAAGGCCGGTGTTTTGGACAGCCACCCGGAGCGGGGGGTGTTCAAAACATTATAATACCCTCCGCAGTCAGGCAGGAGAAATTGAGGATCATCTAGCCCCTCTAAGATGATCTAGAGTTTATCTAACTATCATCCTATTCCTGCACGCCTTTCCTGCTGTTAGGGCCAGGTGGACGGGCAGACCCAGGAGGTGGATCCACTGGGCTGAACACCTCACTGAGGGCAAGGTGCCCGATAGCCGGAGCACTAGCAGGACAGTCCGTTTAGAGGAGTGGAGTAAAGAAGTCCCTGGGACCACGGGGTCTCTGATGGTAGTCCGGGTGACGGAGCTCAGGTTCGGAGGCCGAGATGTCGTCAGGCAGAGTCCGGAACAAATGGAGCGAGAAGACGGGTCACCACAGGGATCGGAGATGGCAGGAGCTGACGGGATGGCAGGCCGTCACCGTTCGGGGTTCGGGTATCGTCAGGACCGGTTGGTGAGGCAGGATCGGCTCTACGAGAGAGATAGGTGAGTATATCACAGACACAAGGAGACCTGACTCCTAGCTTAGAAAACACGAAGAACAGGCCCCGCCCACTTGGAAAGGATCCCCCTATATACCCAGTACCTGATCCTTCAATATCCTGTTGGAAGACACTGGCCCTTTAAGAAAGGGTCAATGACCGCGCGCGCGCCCTAATGCGCATGCGCGAGGCCCGGGTGCCAGAAGCCAGGGCAGGGAGCGGTGAACAGGAGGCAGGGGAGCCGGCCTGGAGCAGAGCTGCCGACGGGCGCCGGGAGCGGGGACCGAGCCGCCTGGGGAGCGCAGGTGATGGGCGCTGGAGTGGGGGACGCCTGATAGAGGAGCCGGGGAGCGAGGCAGGGAAGCCGGGGAGCGTGGCAGGTGAGCCGGGGAGCGAGGCAGGGGAGCCGGGAAGCAAGGCAGGGGACCCGGGGAGCGTGACACCTGCTCTTCATTAGACCTCTCACTAATACACCGTTATGTGTTTTATATGTTATTTGACATTGGTGTCGTACATTGTTTTTACTGAATAATATTAAAGGATATTTTTTCTAGAGGTTTGTTTAGGTGGTTTCTTTTGAATCTTACCTCGTGAGTTTATCACAGTTGTGGTACCATTGTGACTGTTACCTCTGACTTCTGGGCAGTCAGAAGTTGAGGTCAAAGGAGGTGAATCAGGATGGGAACAGCTGAATATAGCGGCTAGAAAGTTTAATACTAGGGTCAGGGAACTTACTTTAGTGGCCGGTTGTCTCCTGCTGATTGTAACCTGCTGGATCGCTCTAGTGTTTGCTGGGTGAGCTGAAAGTCACAACTCAGTGTAAAGGCCCTGTTACACGCAACGACGTATCTAACGATATATCGGCGGGGTTCACGGATTCCGTGACGCACATCCGGCACCGTTAGCGTCGTCGTTGCGTGTGACACCAACGAGCGGCCGTTAACGATGGAAAAAACTCACCAAATCGTCCATCGTTGATACGTCGTTCGTTTTCAAGATGGGGGTGGGTGCCATCGCTAACGATATCGCTGTGTGTGACGGGGCCTTAAGTCTATGAGAACCAAAATGAGGCTCTCATAGACTGTTGTGACTGCTCTGGGCAGTCAGAAGTTGAGGTCAAAAGGACGTGAATTGGGACAAGAGGAGCTGAAGATAGCAGCTAGAAAGTATAAGGCTATGTTCGCACGTTGCGTTTTTTTCCGCGTTTCTGCAGCGTTTTTGGCAGCAGCGTTTTTGTGCAAAAACGCATGCGTTTTTGATTTCCAGCAAAGTCTATGGGAAAAGCAGAAATCCTGTCTGCACTTTGCTTTTTTTTCTGCAGCGTTTAATTTGCATATTTGTGGTCAAAAACCATGCTGAAAAAGAAGCAGCATGTCAGTTGTTTTTGCCATTTCTGCAGCGTTTCCTTAACATTGGAGTCAATGAGAAATGGCAAAAAGCAACCAAAATCACAATTCCTGCGTTTTTCATGCTTTTTACCTGCTTTTCAACTGCGTTTTTGGCTCCAAAAACGCATGCTTTTCTGGCCAAAAATTAATGGGTTCTAATGTTCCTTTACACACACACAATAACCGAAAATTAAAATGTAAAAAAATAATAAACTTTAGCTATTTTTCTGTTAAAATGTGCATAACCACTATTATTACATTAAAATTGATAATTTCCCATATAATTTTATTAAAACTTAATTTTATACTTTTTTTTCTCTTTTTTCATTCTTTTTGACTAATTCAACTTTATTTCTCAGTGTCTTGATCTCAAAAACGCATCTGCAGAAACGTAGGTGAAAACGCAGGTAAAAATCGCTAAAAACGCACTAAAAACGCGGTAAAAACGCATGCGTTTTTAGCGCTAAAAAATGGTCAAAAGCCATTTGGTCAAAAACCAAGGGAAGGAAAACGTGCAGAATAAACTGCAGGTACTCCGACGCAACGTGCGGACATAGCCTAATACAAGGGATAGGGAACTTACCTTAAATTTAACTTTACATTTTTTGGGTGGGGGGGATGTTTCGTCAACAAGCAATACATATTAAAAAAAATGCATGAAAATATGCATGGAATTTAAATGCAAAAATACTGCAGATCTCACTTAAGAAAAAAAATCTGCACCAAACATGCCACATGTGCACACAACCTAAAAAGATATACAAACATACATCCATACCCTTAGCTTGGCACCTAGAAAAGGATATAAACGCCCTAATTTCTCATTTATATCTGTGAATACTCCATTGATTGCCTATGTTCTACATTACGCGACGAAACAGTAACAAGCCGTAAAATGCCGTCAGCGCAATATATCCTCCGCTCGTACAATCTGCTAAGCTAACCATTTCCCATTCAAGGTAATAATATATATAATGAGTGCAACGAGGGGTTAACCTCAACATGAGAGAAATAAAAAAGAAATGCAAAAAAAAAAATGCTAAAAAAAAAGAAATTAAAGTAAAACCCTCGTGATACAATGACACCGTCTCCGCGCTCTTACAGCAAAAACACGATGATAAACCACCACAAAGACGGGTGTTATGAATTTTATTAATGACTAGGAGACAGTGCGCTAAACATCAAAGGTCAGCGGAAAAGATTAATGACCCCGTGTGAGACTGTTTAATTACCTCCAGCTAATTAGATTCTTGACCAAATTTTTAATATCTGCATTCCTTCTAAAGCCTAATTGAGATTCCACATTATTTATCAATCTTTCAAAAAGGCCTGAGTGAGCGGCTTTTTGCATTTTTTTCCCCCGTGCACTTTGACTCCATTTATGGTCAATTATGGAATAAATAGTAAAGTAACTATTCCGCGCGCAGTTTGCAGGCAGAACACTTTAAGCTTGTTTATTTTTTATTTTCCGACGGCTCCTTTTACTGTTAGCATTTTCCTATACTTTAATGACATGTTTCTCTTTTCTGTGTATTGGGGAGATATATGTATCGGTATCACTCCGTCTGCCTTTAAATCATCCCTTTCGCGGTCGAGATTCGCCAACTGATCTTACCTTCATCTTAAATCAAGGAATGTTGTGTTATAGGAGACATCAGAAGATAATAACGTTTTCCTTGTCATTATTTAGAACTCGGTAGAACATGACACCTGCTTAAAAAAATAAATAAATAAATAAACAATAATAAAAAAAATATATATAAAAGAAAAAAAAAAAATTACAAACGTTCTTCTGTGTTTTGCCGGAATAATGCAACATTTTCTTTCATTCCCGGGCAAAGGTCCAAAATTTAAGACACTACTAGGTTGCCGTTAATACGCATCTTCGCCTTTGTAGTCCGGCGCACTTTTTTTTTTTAACAGTTTAAATATAATAAAAATGTTTTAAAAATTATTTTTTTTTATTTTTTTATTTTCCCTCAAACTCCAGAGGTTATGATAATAGACGGAAAGAAAAGACAGCTAAATGTGACCCGCTGTGAGACGCGACGCCCATTCGTTTTTCAGACATCTTTTCAGAAATAAAATGAGCCTGTAACAAAAGAAAAAAAAAAGAAAAAGTTAGATAACTTCACTTAAAGATGTATTTTTAGTTCCGCGACGCCTGTGGGAAATTTATTTTGATATTGTTATAATGTCCCTGGAGGACAAAGGGGTCGGAGCATTTGAACATAGAAATAAAATTAATAGACAAGAAAAAGATATATAAATAATAAAATAGTTGTCACCGGGACTAAAAGCTAAATAGTTATCTAAAAAAGATCATTGGGATAGTATATAATTGTGCAACGGGGTGAGATTGGGAACAGACGGGGGGAAATCCGGGATTGCTGTGAAAACTTTAACATTTGAGCTGAGTTATAAGTTTTGATTTCCAAACATTTGATTGAAAAATATTTTTTAAAACAAGTTTGAATTTAAAAAACAAACAAACAAGCAATTTGGAAATATGTAAAAACTCTTTATATGATTCGGAAATTTTCACAGCACCCCAAAAAGACAAAGTTGAATCTACAAAGGATACAATTTTTAAAATCCATTCTTCATATTCTTCATTCAGGGTAAAAATATATTTTCAAAAAGTTTGCACTATTTCAGATTTTTTTTAATTAGTTGACTATGCAATTATAAATTGAGCTAAAGTAAAACAAATAATCAACCACAATAAAAACACTGACGGATAACATAACTTATCTGTGAAAGGTGAAGATTAGTGATGAGCGGGCACTACCATGCTCGGGTGCTCGGTATTTGTAACAAGTAGTCGGATGCTTGGACCAGCTCGATGGGATCTTCCAGAAAAATGCTTGAGTTTCCCTCTGACTTCCATTATATTCAGTACAAGAGTAGAGTCCGACCAAGCATCTGACTGCTTGTTACGAGTACCGAGCACCTGAGCATGGTAGTGCTCGCTCATCACTAGTTACGAGTACGGAGCACCAGAGCATGGTAGTGCCCGCTCATCACTAGTTACGAGTACTGAGCACCCGAGCATGGTAGTGCCCGCTCATCACTAGTTACAAGTACTGAGCACACGAGCATGGTAGTGCTCGCTCATCACTAGTTACTAGTACTGACCACCCGAGCATGGTAGTGCCCGCTCATCACTAGTTACGAGTACTGAGCACCTGAGCATGGTAGTGCCCGCTAATCACTAGATACCAGTAAAGAGCACCTGAGCATGGTAGTGCCCACTTATCACTAGTTACGAGTACTGAGCACCCGAGCATGGTAGTGCCCGCTCATCACTAGTTACGAGTACTGAGCACCTGAGCATGGTAGTGCTCATTCATCACTAGTTACCAGTACTGAGCACCCGAGCATGGTAGTGCTCCCTCATCACTAGATACCAGTACAGAGCACCTGAGCATGGTAATGCCCGCTCATCACTAGTTACGAGTACTGAGCACCTGAGCATGGTAGTGCTCACTCATCACTAGTTACGAGTACTGAGCACCCGGGCATGGTAGTGCCCGCTCATCACTAGTTACGAGTACTGAGCACCCGAGCATGGTAGTGCCCGCTCATCACTAGTTACGAGTACTGAGCACCCGTGCATGGTAGTGCCCGCTCATCACTAGTTACGAGTACTGAGCACCCGAGCATGGTAGTGCCCGCTCATCACTAGTTACAAGTACTTAGCACCCGAGCATGGTAGTGCTCACTCATCACTAGTTACGAGTACCGAGCACCTGAGCATGGTAGTGCTCGCTCATCACTAGTTACGAGTACGGAGCACCAGAGCATGGTAGTGCCCGCTCATCACTAGTTACGAGTACTGAGCACCCGAGCATGGTAGTGCCCGCTCATCACTAGTTACAAGTACTGAGCACACGAGCATGGTAGTGCTCGCTCATCACTAGTTACTAGTACTGACCACCCGAGCATGGTAGTGCCCGCTCATCACTAGTTACGAGTACTGAGCACCTGAGCATGGTAGTGCCCGCTAATCACTAGATACCAGTAAAGAGCACCTGAGCATGGTAGTGCCCACTTATCACTAGTTACGAGTACTGAGCACCCGAGCATGGTAGTGCCCGCTCATCACTAGTTACGAGTACTGAGCACCTGAGCATGGTAGTGCTCATTCATCACTAGTTACCAGTACTGAGCACCCGAGCATGGTAGTGCTCCCTCATCACTAGATACCAGTACAGAGCACCTGAGCATGGTAATGCCCGCTCATCACTAGTTACGAGTACTGAGCACCCGAGCATGGTAGTGCCCGCTCATCACTAGTTACAAGTACTTAGCACCCGAGCATGGTAGTGCCCGCTCATCACTAGTTACGAGTACTGAGCACCCGAGCATGGTAGTGCCCGCTCATCACTAGTTACGAGTACTGAGCACCCGAGCATGGTAGTGCTCACTTATCACTAGTTACGAGTACTGAGCATGGTAGTGCCCGCTCATCACTAGTTACGAGTACTGAGCACCCGAGCATGGTAGTGTCCGCTCATCACTAGTACGAGTACTGAGTACTCGAGCATGGTAGTGCCCGCTCATCACTAGTTACGAGTACTGAGTACCCGAGCATGGTAGTTCCCGCTCATCACTAGTACGAGTACTGAGCACCCGAGCATGGTAGTGTCCGCTCATCACTAGTACGAGTACTGAGTACTCGAGCATGGTAGTGCCCGCTCATCACTAGTTACGAGCAGTGAGCACCCGAGCATGGTAGTGCCCGCTCATCACTAGTTATGAGTACTGAGTACCCGAGCATGGTAGTGCTCGCTCATCACTAGTTACGAGCAGTGAGCACCCGAGCATGGTAGTGCTCACTTATCACTAGTTATGAGTACTGAGCACCCGAGCATGGTAGTGCCCGCTCATCACTAGTTACGAGTACTGAGCACCCGAGCATGGTAGTGTCCGCTCATCACTAGTTACGAGTACTGACTACCCGAGCATGGTAGTGCCCGCTCATCACTAGTTACGAGCAGTGAGCACCCGAGCATGGTAGTGCCCGCTCATCACTAGCTACGAGCAGTGAGCACCCGAGCATGGTAGTGCTCACTTATCACTAGTTATGAGTACTGAGCACCTGAGCATGGTAGTGCCCGCTCATCACTAGTTACGAGTACTGAGCACCTGAGCATGGTAGTGCTCACTCATCACTAGATACCAGTACAGAGCACTTGAGCATGGTAGTGCCCACTCATCACTAGCTTAAATATATTAGTCAGGGAGAAAACAGTTTCATATTGGAAGCAGTAAAAACTGGCAAGCATAATGATTTGGGCAACTCTGACCAAGGCCAAAGTGCGATGACGAGACGACTTGGTCAGCCAAAACTCACAAGTTACTGGACTTAAAGAATCTGTTGTTGATATTTTGGTTGTCAGATACCAAAGGACACCTTCAGGTCTGAGCCTTGGAGGGTAAGAGCTACATTGACCAGCAAAAGGGTAACAATGTTTTGCACTTCTGACTTTCAGGCTCCATATCTCTCCATCCTCTACAGCTTTGAGCGTGAGACGACCTTCATTTTATAGACAATCATCTTGGCTATCTCATACATAAATTTGATTTGCAACTATTGTCGTATGATTAGTTATGCAGATTTTTGTCATGTCACTGCATTGTTACTGTTTTGTTCGTGGTGTGTGAAAAATCTTTCTGTATACTACCAATTATAACCTGTTCTCACATTCCGTAATAGCTCAGTGTGTTATTAGGTTGATTTACAACTGAAAGATCACTGGAACGAATCAAGGAGCAGCCATGAAGAAGATTTCCGAAGAAAAGACAAACAGCATCATCCAGCTCAACCAGATCATCGATAGCGGTCTATCGGCCATAAAAATTGCCAGACTCCATCATGTGAGGCCATGATAGTTGAAAGAATAAAAAATTAAGTCCGTCCATCCATTCGAAAGCCAAGAGCTGGACGTCCAGGCAAAATATCGGAGCCAACAAGTCGGCTCATCACAAAGTCTATCAGTTCTGGCGCAGCAAACCCGGCAGTGGAGGCGGCTCATGTGCTTCAAGATCACAGACATCCATGCAAGCCTTGTGTGACCAATGTTCCACAAGTTTGGAATTGTGGCTCGAAAAAAAGGTGAAGAAGCCTCAACTTCAATATCACCATAAGAAGAGTTGGCTCGCGTTTGTAAAGAAGTACGAAAAGTGGAAAATTGGAAATGGGTGATTTGTAGAGATGAGATGAAAGTCAATAGACGGCTCTGATGGGGGCAAGTGAGTCTGGATGAAACAAGGGAAAAGGGGCTAACGGGTCAAGAAATTGAAGGAACTGTCAAGTTCGGTGGAGGAAGCCTGATGATATGGGGTGTTTCACAGCCAATGGCGTTGGATACTTGATCAGGATTCATGGTGGTCTTAGTACTGAGGTATATGTGAGTATCCAACAAGACGAGTAACTTCATACACTCAAGTACTATGGGTATGAAAAGGATGACGACCCAAGCATACAGCGAGATTGGAGAAGAAATGGTTCAATAACAATGAAGTAGAGGTGGTAGATTGTCCCCACAGTCCCCAGACCTCAACCCAATCCAACACTTGTGGGTAGAGTTGAAGAAAAAGCTGTATACATCCCCTAGAGAGCCGACCAGTATACACCAATATTGGGGAAGTGTTGAAGAGATCTGGCTTCAGATTGCAGTGGAGACATGCTGGAATCTGAGGAAGAGCCAAGAAGGAATCAGCCAGCGCTGAAAGCCAAATGTGGATTTACGAAATATCAATAAAATATTAAAATTACATTTTAGATTTTTAGGAACAAAACAGTAACAATGCAGTGACCTGACAAAAAATCTACATAACCGATCATATGCTAAATAATTGCAAGTCGAATTTACGTTTGAGATAGCCAAAATGACTGTCTATATAATGAAGGTCATCTCACACTAAGGGGTACTTTGCACGCTGTGACATCGCTACTGCGATATCGTCGGGGTCAAATCGAAAGCGACGCACATCCGGCGCCAGTAACAATGTCGCAACGTGTAAAGCCTAGATGCACTGATAAAAAGCAAAAGCGTCGTAAATCGGCGATCTGTGTAGCGTCGGTCATTTCCATTATGTCGGTACGATGTTGTTCCACGTTCCAGCGGTAGCACACATCGCTGTTTATGGAGCCGCAGGAGCGAGGAACATCTCCTTACCTGCCTCCACTGGCTATGCGGAAGGAAGGAGGTGGGCGGGATGTTTACGTCCCGCTCATCTCCGCCCCTCCGCTTCTATTGGCCGCCTGCCGTGTGACGTCACTGTGACGCCGCACGACCCGCCCCCTTAGGAAGAAGGCTGGTCGCCAGCCAGAGCGACGTCGCAGGGCAGGTGAGTGCGTGTGAAGCTGCCGTAGCGATAATGTTCGCTACGGCAGCTATCACAAGATATCGCATCTGCGACGGGGGCGGGGACTATCGTGCTCGGCATTGCTAGCATCGGCTAGCGATGTCGCAACGTGCGAAGTACCCCTAAAAGCTGTAGTGGATGGTGAGACATGGAGCCTGAAAGTCAAAAGTTCAACGCATTGTTACCCTTATGCTTGTCCCAGTATTTTGGTGGCCTGGCAGTGACTTGCAAAATATAAGACAGCTGATCGGTGTAATCACTTTTGTTTACTTTTCACAGGGGTGGACATATCATTGGTGCAACCTGTGCAGGCAAACAGGGGCCCAAGAGGTCAGGGGCCCATTTCTATCTCTAAAGCAGGTGGATTTGTGCATTGTGATGAATTTTTGAACTGCAAAGGACCCATACTGTATATTTTTCCTGCACATGGGTTCTTTTCTGTGTGTCCTACCATATCATGTACTCAGATAGGGAGATACCAGGATGTGAAACTTGTCTCTCACATGTACCATATATACAAAGCACCTGTTTGGTAGGGCCGGCACTGTTTGTGCCATTTTTGGCTGACCCCTTTGTGCCTACCTCAATGTGCATTTTGTTTTTTTCCGCTCGGAAGGTAAATGGAGAGTATCACTTGGAAGGTTTGATTAAAGTAGCGCCACATCCCGCTCCGGCTAATGCTCGTACGTTCTGTGCTTTACTCTATTCTAATTTGAACTGTAACTAATCTGCAAATTGCATCAAATTAGCAGCTCTCACATGAGCAGATAACGTGCGCCAGGCAGCCATGCTACAATGTGAGCATGTTATTGACTTATAACATCCGATTATGGTCTAAACATCTGTTTTAAGTGTTTAATGTATTCAGGTTCATCATTCTGGGCTGGCAGAGCCTTCCTCCTAACAAACCCCGTAATTGGAGAAAACACCCTGTCACCAGGTATTCAGCTGAGACACGGGTGAGAGATACATTGTAATTTTATACATTCTTTTTAGTCCAAAATTTGCATAAATGCAACATAAACCACAAACAAAAGCAAAGTGTAATGATAATATATATGTAAACCTCTCCTAATAGCGCCAAAACTGGGGGTGGCATCAGAAAAGGCACTATTTTCGAATTTCCCTTCATCCTCACGGCTTTGTATGACAAGGAAGCTTTTTAAAGGGAATCTGTCACCAGGTTTTTGCCACCTACTCTGAGAACAGCATACTGTAGAGACAGAGATCCTGATTCCAGTGATGTGTCACTTGCTGGGCTGCTTACTGTAGTTTTGAAAAAACTCAATGTTTAATAAGCAGGAGATTCACTGGAGGACTAGTTAATGTACTACCAAGTGATTGACAGCTTTCTGCCTATGCACTGTGTAAACAGAAAGCTACTTAATTTATTACTTACTGGGCTGCTTGCTGTAGTTTTGAAAACATCCTGTTTAATAAGCAGGAGATTCACTAGAGAACTAGTAAATGTTCTACCAAGTGATTGACAGCTTTCTGCCTATGCACTGTGTAAACAGAAAGCTGCTTAAATGTATCACTTACTGGGCTGCTTGTTGTAGTTTTGAAAATATCCTTTTTAATAAGCAGGAGATTCACTAAAGGACTAATAAAAGTTTTACCAAATGATTGACAGATTTCTGCCAATGCACTGTGTAGAAGAAAGCTGCTGAAATGAATCACTTGTTTGGCTGCTTGCTGTGTTGTTTTCTTTTTGTTGTTTTTTTTAAATATCCTGTTTAATAAGCAGGAGATTCACTAGAATACCAGTAAATGTACTACCAATTGATTGACAGTTTTCTGCCTATGCACTGTGTAAACAGAAAGCTGCTTAAATGTATCACTTACTGGGCTGCTTGCTGTAGTTTTGAAAACATCCTTTTTAATAAGCAGGAAATTCACTAGTGGACTAGTAAATGTACTACAAAGTGATTGACAGCTTTCTGTCTATGCACTGTGTAAAGAGAAAGCTGCTTAAATGTATCACTTACTGGGCTGCT
This sequence comes from Anomaloglossus baeobatrachus, assembly GCF_048569485.1. NCBI lineage: Eukaryota > Metazoa > Chordata > Amphibia > Anura > Aromobatidae > Anomaloglossus > Anomaloglossus baeobatrachus. The sequence continues at coordinate 31,901,792 of NC_134359.1, forward strand.
TGTTGTAGTTTTGAAAACATCCTGTTTAATAAGCAGGAGATTCACTAGAGGACTAGTAAATGTACTACCAAGTGATTGGCAGCTTTCTGTTTAAACAGTGCATAGGCAGAAAACTGTCAATCAGTGGTGTGCACGGGGTTATACAGGACTCAGAATTTAGGAAACTGATAGATATGCAGCAGAGAAAACAGTAATTTTATCAAAATGTCAACAAACAGCACAATAAGTGACACATCGCTGGAATCAGTCAGGGTCTCTGACCCTACACCATGTTGCTCTCAGATGAGGCAGCCAAAACCTAGTGACAGATTCCCTTTAAGTCTTCCAAAACAACTACAAATAAAGTGTAAATTTATCGACTGAGACCCTGTTTGAAATTATGAAAATAAAAGGGTGAAGTGACCTGGACCTCAGTGCAAAAAATATAATTAAAGGGGAATTCCTGTCTCCAAGATCCTCTCCTAATATGTAGTAGGTGTAGTAGTAATAATAATAATAATAATAATAATATTAGCAAATAACTCTAATTAGAAATGTAGTATAGTTCTCCTGATTCAATATGTTGCTTACCTCATGTGCAGGGCATTGCAGGATCTTAGGTATCCATTGTAATGACCATGAGCAACTAATAAGGCTATGTTCGCACGTTGCGTCGGTGTACCTGCAGTTTATTCTGCACGTTTTCCTTCCCTTGGTTTTTGACCAAATGGCTTTTGACCATTTTTTAGCGCTAAAAACGCATGCGTTTTTAGTGCGTTTTTAGCGCTTTTAACCTGCGTTTTCACCTGCGTTTCTGCAGATGCGTTTTTTAGATCAAGACACTGAGAAATAAAGTTGAATTAGTTAAAAAGAATGAAAAAAGAGAAAAAAAGTATAAAATTAACTTTTAATAAAACTATATGGGCAATTATCAATTTTAATGAAAAAATAGTGGTTATGCACATTTTATCAGAAAAATAGGTGAAGTTTATAATTTTTTAACATTTAAATTTTCGGTTATTGTGTGTGTAAAGGAACATCAGAACCCATTAATTTTTGTCCAGAAAAGCATGCGTTTTTGGAGCCAAAAACGCAGTAGAAAAGCAGGGAAAAAGCATGAAAAACGCAGGAATTGTGATTTTGGTTGCGTTTTGCCATTTCTCATTGACTCCAATGTTAAGGAAACGCTGCAGAAATGGCAAAAACAACTGACATGCTGCTTCTTTTTCAGCATGGTTTTTGACCACAAATATGCGAATTAAACGCTGCAGAAAAAAAAAGCAAAGTGCAGACAGGATTTCTGCTTTTCCCATAGACTTTGCTGGCAATCAAAAACGCATGCGTTTTAGCGCAAATACGCTGCTGCTAAAAACGCTGTAGAAACGTGGAAAAAAACGCAACGTGCGAACATAGCCTAACTGTGACTTGACTTTGGTATAGTCGAGCTCTGGTGACCCAACCATTTCACCTTTTCTCCTGTCCTCTTACCCCTAGCGGCTATGAAATAAAACACAGACAACAGAGTTGGATGAAACGGCCACAGCAGCCTTTTTATTTCACATCTATACATAAAATAAATATTGATAGGGGAGGGGTCCTCGAAGCTCATAAATCTGGGGACTAACTAGTAATCTTATAAACATTCCGCCTGAACCAGACTTAAAGCCCGCCGTAACCACCAACTCGGGAGCACCAATAGAAAGGGGAGAAGGGATAAATACTAAATACAGGACCCGACATTCCATTCCCCCAAATCACCAGATCACCAATGAAAACAGGCAAATTAAAGGGATCCAAATCTCCATGAACCCCCAGTAACAATTTACACCAACTTCAAGGATGCACCCCAACCGCCGACAGCCACCATGACCCTGTTACCACTCAATAGAGAGGGCGGGCGGAACTATCCCAGGGGAGCAAAGGCCAAAGGGATCCTCCACCCCCAGAATGATCTATATAAACCCCAACAGTCCCCTAGCCCCCGCTTGGTGTCACCTCCCCTTAACCAAAGTCATGCTCCACCCGCACCAGAGGTGAGGTTCCGGCCTTACACTTTATATATGGTCGTAACTATAGATACGTAAAGTCCTGCAATGCCCTGCACATGAGGTAAGAGACATGGCTATATCAGAAAAAGTATACTACATTTCTAATTTCTCGCCGCCGACCCGGCTCTCCGCGGCTGTCTTTGATCGATCGGGGCGCATGCGCGGGAGCTATGGAGACGCGTCCCTGCTCCCGCGCATGCGCCGGATCGTGACGGCCGGTGGGAGGTGTTGGTGTTGTGCGGCGCGATGTGCGCATGCGCCGCCTCTTATCCGTGCGGTGCCCCAGCTGTGTTAAGGGCTATTTATAGCAGCCCTTCTGTGCTAGGAACACACTCCCTGACGAAGCGAACACCTCACCATCCGTGAAACGTACGTTGGAGTATGTATTTGGGGTTTTAACCCCCTCCTGTCACCCCTGGTCGGCTGCACGATCCTTGGTCATTTCAGGTGAGCAGTGTTGTTGTGTCGGGGTTCACGTGCATTCGGCTCTTCCCAGTTTTACCTTGTATTTTGAACCCTTATGGGCCTCTTAACATACTGGGGATTACCCGATGCATGTGCTCCTTCAGTGGATTCACTGCTTCCCTTCTCCTTAGTCTCTACTCGGGTTTGTGTGTTCATTCAACAAATTCGGCTGTGCCTTTGATATTTTGAGCCCATTTGGGCTTTTTTCTTGTTGTATTGGACGCATATTGCCCGAGGGGTTGAGACTTGATTCCACTTCAGTCGTGCAGCCTCCCAGGTGTTATTGCCTTTTACATCACTGTCTCTCCTTGTGCCATTTTTATATTTGCTAATATATGTCTAATGATTTTTGAATAAACTTTTTTGACATCTTTTGAAGCATATTTACTCTGTTCTCTTGGTTTTGATGTACCCTAAGAGTAGCTCTGAAGTGGGGCGGTGATTGTGTATGACCCACCCCATTTCTTTGTTTGCATGGATTCCTGTAATCATTTCTAATTGGAGGTATTTGCTAATATTATTATTATTATTATTATTATTATTATTATTATTATTATACGTACTTCATATTAGGAGAGGATTTCGAAGATGGGAATAACCCTTGAAGTCCCACACATACTGTGGTATTCAAGATCTTGGTGTCTCTTTTGGGTATAATATATATATATATATATATATATATATATATATATATATATTATATATATACACTGCTCAAAAAATATAGGGAACACTTAAACAACACAATTGTATTTTAGTGTTCCCTTTATTTTTATGAGCAGTATATACACAGGGTGGTCCAAAAGTAGGTGGACAGTATGTGTAATAGGGGTATCAAACATGGTGTAAAGTGAAACTGACTCAGTTGTCCTTAGCAACCAATCAGATTCCACCTTTCATCCTTCACAGACTCTTTGGAAAATGAAAGGTGGAATCTGATTGGTTGCTAAGGACAACTGAGTCAGTTTCACTTTACACCATGTTTGATAACCCTATTACACATACTGTCCACCTACTTTTGGACCACCCTGTATATATATATACAGAGAGAGAGAGAGAGAGAGAGAGATGTAGCTATAGAGGATGCAAGTATATATATATATATATATATATATATATATATATATATATATATATATATATATATATAGTATTTTTTTATTTATTTTGAAATAAAGTACATTTACAGGGAAAAAAAATTAAGATACATTTTGTATATACGATTAAATAAAAAATGTACTATGATTTTGTGACTAAAATTCTTATACATAAATGTGTAATTTACTTTGTGTCTCCACAGCAACAGACTACAAACAAACTCTGTGTTGTCAGATCCTGCACCTATTCTCTATAAAATCCTCACCTTCGTTCTCACACCTATGTGCAAAGTTAGCAAGAAGTAGGTTATCCCTTTTGTTGTTTGCTGTTTTTGGTTTTATTTTGCTTGCAACAGTAATGGTTGTCATCTCTGGAAATCCCAAATCTTTAGCTCCTCTGTGTGGGGCAGCAAGGAGGACCTATCGGCTCCATTGGTAAGTCTGCTTGAGTAAATGATTGCATTCCCCACAAATCTGGAACCTTCTGCCTTGTTCCATCTATCTGTTATACTCCTGGTAAAATAAGACATAATTGACAACAGGGCGTTACCATTTCCCTTTCCAATGAGGCACGATCCTATACATGCTTAATACTTTGCAGCTGATGGATTGTTTGGTGACACACCCTATTGTCTAGGGAAATCGTATAGTCATTAATCAATTTATACATTTCCAAGAGGCACAACAGAGGAACAGAACAATGGATCTAAACATTAAAAAAAGACATATCAGATTGTCATTGCAAAACAGATAAGTCTCCTTTAAATCACATAAGAGGACACCTCAGATATTTATATTTACAGAGATGTGATGATTATTCACATAGTATATATACTTTTTTATTATCATTTTATCTTTTCTTTGAAGGAAATGATCTCTAATAGAATTGTCTGACATCATCATCCAGCCCTGCGATGCGAGGTCTCCCACTCCATAAATCTTGCTTCCTTGTACTTTACTTTTCCTTGCTCCTTGTCTAAATAATACGGTGAAAAGCCTAAACATTTATAAATCCCGTCATAGAAAACAACAAAACACTGGAATGATGAAGCGCTAAAAACAAGGGGATTGTTGGTTGTTTGCCAAATAAACTGTTACCGTAAACATTCCTACATTTTTCATAATGTTCGGCGTTTCACAACTGTTTGTTTTAGACTCAGACTAAACAGTAAAGTAGTCTACAAAACAGCGCGGCTCGTGTTTGCTAAACACGTAATAAAGCGATGGAACTAGGTTTCTTAAAAAGGACAGTCATCTCGAGAAAAAATTGGCTGCGAGATATGCATATGGATTGTGCAGATACTGTGTATATTACTTGCCAACTTTTCAAAAGAGGCATCGAGGAGATTCTAAAAACTGTCCTGCCCATTTATATAGGGTGTGAGAACTGACTATAGATCTCAACATTCATATAGATCCCAGCCCCGGTAAATAATGACACTGTGATGCTCGTCACAAGGTGGTACTAGGCACTACTTGTATGCAGTAAATGGAGAGGTAGTCAGACAAGCCAAGGTCAGAAGCAAGGAGGTAGCGACAGGACACTGGGCGACGACAGAGACGAGGTCAAGATACAAGCCAAGGGTCAGGATTCCAGGAGAAATGTACAGGATACAGGGAGCAGGTGGGGATGTGGTCAGGAGAAAGTCGAGGTCAGAAGCCAGGAGGTAGCGACAGGACACTGGGAGACGACAGAGACAAGGTCAAGATACAAGCCAAGGGTCAGGATTCCAGGAGAGTTTGTACAGGATACATGGAGCAGGTGGGGATAAGGTCAGGAGGAAGTCGAGGTCAGAAGCCAGGAGGTAGCGACAGGACACTGGGAGCCGACAGAGACGAGGTCAAGATACAAGCCAAGGGTCAGGATCCCAGGAGAGAATTACAGGATACAGGGAGCAGGCGGGGACGTGGTCAGGAGGGGGTCCAAGGTCAGAAGCCAGGAGGTAATGACAAGAACAGGGAGACAGGCACACAAGAGTCAGCAACAGTCCAGAGTCGAGAGCCAAGATTAGATCATTAAACACAACTGGAGCCAAGAGCACTACCATAAAACAGGAAGTACGACTGGTGACGTTCCGGACGAGCATGCTCCCTAATGAAGAAGAGTAATCACCAGGAATGAGGAGTATCTACGTAGGCACCTCTCAGGACCAGCGTAGAACCCAGAACTGAGAGACAACCCATCTATAGGTGTTCAAAACAAACAGCAGAGCATCCAAACCTGCCAAAAGCTCTGCATGATGGACAGCAAGTATCAGCTCATCACAAGAGCTTGGCAGAACATAACCACACAAAATGCTCTGCACATGAAAACTGTGACAGACATGTAGCCATATACATATACACTCCAGACCAAACTCTTAAATAAAGAGTCTTCCTAAGAGTGCATTCAGGCATCCGTATTAATCGGTCCGAGATCGGACCACAATGTACGGACTGGCCCTGTTACTCCCAACCTGAGCATGGCAGTTTCTTTTATGTCTATGGAGCTGTTAAGCTTGGGTCAGGAGAGCCTCGGGCAGTCCAAGCATTGCAGTCCAATCTCAGATCACTTTACAAAGACGACTGAACCAACCCTAAAGACCGTACTTAAGATGAGCAGATACTTACCGCTCCTGGTTCCTGCAGGATTTTCCAGGATAACGTTTTTACTACTTATTAGAAAGTTTAAATAATCCCAAGCAGTTTTCGAATAATCCTAATATTACAAAAATGTTTGAAGAAGATTGCCAACACCCTGAATTTGAGCTGTTGCATGGTGGCCAAGACCATACAGCGGTGTAACAAGACAGTCTCCACTCAGAACACGCCTCGCCATGGTCAACTAAAGAACATGAGTGCACGTGCCCAGCGTCATATCCGGAGGTCATCTTTTCAAAATAGATGTATAAGTGCTGCCAGCATTGCTGCAGAGGTTACAGGGGTGGGGGGGGACCACCTGTCTGTGTTCAGAACATACACTGCACAATGCATCATATTGGTCCACATGGCTATTGACCCAAAAGGATGTTTCTTCTAATGATGATGACAAGTAGACTAAGGAAAGGGATTAGTGGGACGATGTCCTGTTGTCTTAGGAGACCAAGATAAAGTTATTTGGTTCAGATGGTGTCAAGTGTGTGTGTGGCGGTAATAAGGTGATGAGGACAAAGATATGTGTGTCCTGCCTACAGTCAGGCAGGGTGGTGGGAGTGCTGCCAGCTTTGGAGGGTTACAGTTCATGGAGGGAACCATGAATGCCAACATGTACTGTGACATACTGAAGCAAAGCATGATCTCCTCCCTCCAGAAAATGGGCCGCGGGGCAGTATTCCAACATGTTACAGACCCTAAACACACATCCAAGATGACCACTGCCTTGCTAAATAAACTGAGGGTAAAGGTGCTGGACCGGCCAAGGATCTCCAGACCTAAACCCTATGGAACATCTGTGGGGCCTCTTCCAAAGGAAGGTCTCTAATATCCACCAGCTCCGTGATGTCGTCATGGAGGATGGAAGAGGATCCAGAGGCTCGTGTGAAGCTCTAGTGACCTCCATGCCCAAGAGAGTTAAAGCAGTGCTTGGAAATAATGATGGCTACACAAAATATTAACCCTTTGGTCACATTTTGATCATTTTCACTTTTGTACTCACTTTTGTTGCCAGAGGTGAGGGAACCCAGGGTCCAGCGGTAGGCTTGCTCAGGGGTCACCATGTCTCCTTCCCTAGACACAAGGTTTCCCTTTCCTTTCGCCGTTCGCTTGGTACTTCCCCGTACTTAGCATGACAGGTGGTCTCATCCCATTATTGAGTAAATTTAAACTTATTATTAGAGAGGAGTGGACGCATGGAAGTTCGGATTCTGTGAGTTCAGCGGAAGTTTAAATACAATTTGTTTTAGGACCTGGACTTGATCTGAACCTCATTGGAAGTCACTTATTGGGCAGTTTGGGTCTCCGCCAACATGCAGTCAGCCATAAACAGATCACTTCTGGGGGTGGGTGGGCAGTGTTTTTCCATTTTTCTTTTGTTTTGTACACACTGTATCCGATCACGCTGTTGTTACCCCCAGTGGGAGCCGATCAAACACTGCAAGCGGCTCGCACTGGGCTGAGCACCGAGCGTACCCGAGCACAGTGATGCTCGCGAGAGTAGTGTGCATACGTACAGCCTCCGAATTCCGAACTTGAACTCTGAATTTTTTGTAAAGTCTGTGTTTGCTACGAACACTGAACATTAAAGTTTGGGTCTGCTTATAACCCCAACTACGTATTAGGCCTGTTTCACACGTCCGTGAAAATCACACACGACATGTCAAAGATGCGTTTTGCCCTCCGTGTGCCGTGTTTATGGCACATGTGTGTTCTCCGTGTGCTATCCGTGATAACACACGGAGAACAGGAACTTTCTGCTCACCTGTCCCTGGCGTCGCTGTCCGTGGTGCTGATCTTCGGTCTCCGGTCCTGCCGACTCCCCGCTGCTGCTGCTTCTGGCCGCAGTGAAGTGAATATGCAATGAGCATAATGAGCGGAGGTCGGCAGCAAGTGACAGCAGCGGCAGAGACAGCAGCGCTGGAGAAGGTGAGTACAGAAATTAATTTTAATTCACCGACATGTGTGTTTTCTCCGGTGCGTGTAACACGTATCACATCTGTGCGGTTCGTGTGCAATCCTTGTGACACCCGTGATGCCGGAGAAAAACGGACGTGTCTACGTGTGTAGCACACGGGCACATGTATGCTCCACACATACACACGGACCATGGCAAAACACGCACGTGAGCGCAGACCCATTGATTTTAATGCGTCTATGTGTGCCTGTGTCTTCGACATGTGAGGAAATGGACCAAACACGTACCGGAGACACAGACGTGTGAAGGGGGCCTTAGACTGTCAGCTCTTATGCTTCAGTCATGCTCTACACAGTGTACAGTGAATACAATGTATCAATTCTCAATGCTCTGCTTCGACCTGGATTAAAGCGAATATTCCGGAAATCACATGGAATGTATTAGTTTGGATATTATCGTATTATTATGATCTTATTATGGTAAATATATAAACATTTTCAAGAAATGATTCAGGCTGAAAGGTAAATGCGCTGTTATTTCCTATCTCAGGATGTCGGCTAATGACGATTCCTTGAAGAGAACACATCTCTCTATATACACAATGTCGATTGAAATTGGATTCAGTTGGGTTTAGTATATTTTGACATTTAATTTGTTCTTTAATATAACCCTTGACATGTCTGGTTTAGTAAATACATGTATTCCCAATAATATAACAATGCTGGAGTATCTTTTATACATTTTTATAATGTGCATTTTTACAATGTGCCGTTCCTCTGTTAGTCCTCTTGGAAAAGTATCAGTGAATTGGCACCACAGTAAGACATGTCCCTGTACAGAGAGCACTGATTACACACACCGTGCAGCGAGATGCCATATTTACAAAGGAAATAATAAGCTGTCGATTTATTGATATATTTCCAATAGGAAGAATGGAGGAACATCACAGCTTATGTCTCAGGACCAGCTCTTGATAAAACACAGCCTATCAGTTTTGCTTCAAGCATTTCTTGACTACTGTTACCTCTATCAATCCAAGAAACCCAGTTCCAAAAGTGTGCTGTGTGATTGGAGTAAGAGTGCATGACCATAGCTGCATTCACTTCTATGAATCTATGGGAGCGGGAGTGCACATGCATGATCACTGCCTTGTTGACTACTATGGGAGCTATAATGGGCTTGTACTACCACCCCTGCTGTAGGCAGTGTATTGTCAAACTGGGTACATGGAACATCCATTTTTGGGACCAATAAGCATCAGATGCAAGCAGAGAATGTGATCCATCACTGCACAGAACAAGTCTCCTCCAGAGTCCAGTGGTGGCGGCTTTACACCACTCCATCCTCCTTGTGCTTGGTGATGTACAGCTCAGCATTGTGCTTGGTGATGTACGGCTTGGCATTGTGCTTGGTGATGTACGGCTCAGCATTGTGCTTGGTGATGTACGGCTTGGCATTGTGCTTGGTGATGTACAGCTCGGCATTGTGCTTGGTGATGTACGGCTCAGCATTGTGCTTGGTGATGTGCGGCTCAGCATTGTGCTTGGTGATGTACGGCTTGGCATTGTGCTTGGTGATGTACGGCTCGGCATTGTGCTTGGTGATGTACGGCTCAGCATTGTGCTTGGTGATGTACGGCTCAGCATTGTGCTTGGTGATGTACGGCTTGGCATTGTGCTTGGTGATGTACGGCTTGGCATTGTGCTTGGTGATGTATGGGTTGGCATTGTGCTTGGTGATGTACGGCTCGGCATTGTGCTTGGTGATGTACGGCTCAGCATTGTGCTTGGTGATGTACGGCTCGGCATTGTGCTTGGTGATGTACGGCTCAGCATTGTGCTTGGTGATGTGCGGCTCAGCATTGTGCTTGGTGATGTACGGCTCAGCATTGTGCTTGGTGATGTACGGCTCGGCATTGTGCTTGGTGACGTACGGCTCGGCATTGTGCTTGGTGATGTACAGCTCGGCATTGTGCCTGGTGATGTACGGCTCGGCATTGTGCTTGGTGATGTACAGCTCGGCATTGTGCTTGGTGATGTACGGCTCGGCATTGTGCTTGGTGATGTACGGCTCGGCATTGTGCCTGGTGATGTACGGCTCGGCATTGTGCCTGGTGATGTACGGCTCGGCATTGTGCCTGGTGATGTACAGCTCGGCATTGTGCTTGGTGATGTACGGCTCGGCATTGTGCTTGGTGATGTACGGCTCAGCATTGTGCTTGGTGATGTACAGCTCGGCATTGTGCTTGGTGATGTACGGCTCAGCATTGTGCTTGGTGATGTGCGGCTCAGCATTGTGCTTGGTGATGTACGGCTCAGCATTGTGCTTGGTGATGTACGGCTCGGCATTGTGCTTGGTGACGTACGGCTCGGCATTGTGCCTGGTGATGTACGGCTGCAGCTCCTCGGCCATGAAGCTTCCAGTGGGTGCAGTGTTTGTGCTGGTGGTTACCAGAAGACGTCCGGACTCTGCAATTATGGAGTCTGCAGAGCGGTGGTGACTTTTCTCCCCTCTGCTCCTCAGCACTCGGCCTCCCGTTTGTAAATGATACGGGGGTCTCCACTTTGTGGCTGAATTTCTGCGGTGTCTTCCACTTCTCAATAATATCACTCACAGGGGATGGGGGAAGATGCAGGAGGAGAAATGCCATGAACGGACTTGTTACTTGTGGCACTGTTACAGGAGGCGCTGGTATCAGTGAGCTCTGCACCACCGGGTAGTAAAGGCAGATGGCACGGCAGAGGTGGAGGTTACATACTGGGGGGTGGGAAGATGTAATACACTGGGGGGCAATGGGAATGTATGAAAATCCTAAATTCGGTGATGAAGATGTGGGGCGCAGTCCATATAGTGCGTGGAGCCCCGAGGACAGGTGCGGACGCTCACTTCTGTGCATCTTCTTGACCTCGTGTCCTCAGCAGTTCTTGATCTGCCGCCATATAGTGCTGAATCTCTACATAAAACGCAACAATATGTCAATTATTTTATTTGTTACTTTCAAAGCAAAAAAATGATAATTAGCCTTCCAGGTTTATTCTATTTGCAACAATAAAACAGACGTAAAATAATTATAAGTCATTTCAGGGAAAATTAGAAAAAGAGCAATTAATAGAATCCCGTGGAGAAGCATTGCGGTGCAGACAGCATCATTTATTATATTTACCCGAAAACCTCTGTAAATTACTGATGTAGATACATTTGTTCTTGGTTAAAAATAAATAAGCCGCATTTATGTTGAGAATGGAAGGAAATATTTGCTTTGAAATTGAAGCCACAACATGGAGCGCGGGAAGGAATAATGCAGTGTAATGATGTCAGTGTGAACCAGGGCCGGTGTTATCAGGCAACTATTCCTGGGATTATTGTGGAGCATGTATTGTAATGTATCTACCATAGCGGCAGACCACTGGGCTCTATGGCAGGGGTGGAAACCTCCAGCCCGCAGGCCGTATGCGGCCCGCAAAGAAGTTTTCTGCGGCCCCCGGAGGAGCGACTGCCCCATCATCCCCAAGGTTCTACCGTGCCCAGCGGCAGCGCTGTGTATGGTGGCTCAGTGGTTACCACTCTGCAGTGGCTCAGTAGTTAGCACTGTACGGTAGCTTAGGGGTTAGCACTGTACAATGGCCCAAGAGTTCGCACTGTACGGTGGCTCAGTGATTGGCACTGTATGGTGGCTCAATGTTTAGCACTGCACGATGGCTCACTAGTTAGCACTGTACGATAGCTCAGTGATTGTCAATTTAGAGTGGCTCAGTGGTTAGCACTGTACGGTGCCTCAGTAGTTAGCACTGTACGATACCTCAGTGAATGGCACTGTATGGTGGTTCAGTGGTTAGCACTGTACGGTGCCTCAGTAGTTAGCACTGTACGATAGCTCAGTGAATGGCTCTGTATGGTGGTTCAGTGGTTAGCACTTTACGGTGGCTTAGTGGTTAGCACTGTTGCTTTGCAGTCTTGGAGCAAGGAGTTTGTATGTTCTCTCCATGTTTCTGTAGGTTTCCTCCGATTTCCTCCCACACTCCAAAGACATACTGATAGGGAATTTAGATTGTGAGCCCCGATGGGGACAGTGACGATGATCTCTATAAAGCAAATATGATGGTGTTATAGATAAAAGTACAAATTTAACAATAGTCTTTTTGCTAAATACATTTCTGTAGTTTTTCATTTTACGGTCTGGCTTGTAAAAAACAAAATGTATCGACAATGTTGCAAATTTGACCCTGATCATCAGACCCCAAAATTACATCCTGCTCCTGTGACGTGAGCATTAGCAAAATACATCGACTCAGGCCCCATTTTTGTATGGACGTCTTCTCTTCTAATCTGAGCATTCCTCCATAAGGGCAAAGGTGTTATCAGTCATTGGACAGGAGGGGGAGAAGGTGAGCTGTGACATGACCTATTGTGAGTGGTGGATCCTGTGTTATATACTGTATATAGAGGTGTTATCAGTCATTGTACAGGAGGGGGAGAAGGTGAGCTGTGACATGACCTATTGTGAATGGTGGAGATTCTGTTACCTAGTGTTTATAGAGGTCTTATCAGTCATTGTACTGGAGTAAGAGGAGGTGAGCTTTGACATCACATGTCAATGGTTGTCCCTTTATTATCTACTATATATAGAGGGGTTATCAGTTACTGTACAAGAGGAGGAGGTGAGCTGTGACATTCCGTATTGTGAGTGGTGAATCCTGTGCCATCTATTGTATATAGAGTTATAATCAGTCACTGTACAAGAGGAGGATGATGTGAGCTGTGACATCAGCTATTGTGAATGGTGGATCCTGTTACCTAGTGTTCATAAAGGTGTTATCAGTCATTGCACATGAGGAGGAGGAGGAGGTGAGCTGTCACAACACATATTGTGAATGGTGGATCCAGTATTATCTCCTGACTATAGAGGTGATATCAGTCACTGTACAGGAGGAGGTGAACTGTGACATCCCGTATTGTGAGTGGTGGATCCTGTGTTATTTACTGTATATAGAAGTGTTATCAGTCACTGTACAAGAGGAGGAGGAGGTGAGCTATGACATCAGTTATTGTGAATGGTGGATCCTGTGCTATCTGCTGTATAGAGGTGTTATCAGTCACTGGACAGGAAGAGGAGGAGGCGAGCTGTGATATCACTGTGAATGGTGGATCCTGTTTTTTCTACAGTATATATAGGTGTTATCAGTCATTGTACAATAGGTGGAGGAGGTGAGCTGTGACATTGCCTATTATAAATTGTGGTTTTCTGATGTATCTATTGTATATAGTGGTATTATCAGTCACTGTACAGGAGGAGGAGGAGGTGATCTGTGACATCACCTATTGTGATTGGTTGATCCTGTGTTATCTACTGTATATAGAGCCATTACCTTACATTGTAATCTTGTCTGAGATTATATTGAAACTGGGTAAAGCTCTTCTTTATATAACATGAAGTCTGACAATTGCAAGTTTTCATTTTTTTGTGTATTTTTCTATTTTTTTCCATATAGAGGGAGAAATAAATTATCTGTTGATAAAAACTGTAATACCCAGTTAAAAATAATAAAATAAATAAATTCACGCAGCTTCATACAATGCGCTTCCATCATATCCCCGGATCTCCCTCCTGCATTGAGCCGTCCAGGGGCGGACATTAGAGGTAACACCGGGATGAGTGACAGCTCCTGGGCACAGTCCTGTCATGTAACAAGTCTGAGCATTTCTCTGGATCCTGTAGTAGGGTCTCACAGGGGATTTTTCTGGTGGTCCGGGTCAGTCCCTCCGCTTCCTTCTGCAGACAGTCTGCACCGATGACAAGGTGCGGGATTCCTCAATGCTCCGGGGTATTCAGAAGACTGAAATCTTTTCTCATTTATTGGAAACCGAATTCTTCTTAATGTTTCTGCTTTTTTCGAAAACTTATTTTATTTACTATAAAATAATAGCATGAAAAAAATAAATAAATAAATAAATAATAATAATAATATTAATAATAAATGTATTATAATAATAATAGTTAAAAATGAATAATAATAATAATAGTTAAAATGTATAATAATAGTTAAAAATATATAATAATAATAAAAAAATAATAGTTAATGTATAATAATAATAATAATAATAATAATAATAATAGTTAAAAATGTATTATAATAATAGTTAAAAATATATAATAATAATAGTTAAAAATGTATCATGATAATAATAGTTAAAAATGTATTACAATAATAATAGTTAAAATGTATAATAATCATAATAATAGTAGTTAAAAATGTATTATAATAATAATAATAATAATACTAGTTAAAAATATATAATAGTAATAGTTACAAAATTATAATAATAATAATAATAATAATACTAAAATAATCAATAATTATATAATTATATGTGTTTTTTTAATTTCTGTACATAATTACTCAGTTTTTCCCGCGTTTCTTTTAACCGCAATTATAGATATGTTTTACAGCAGCTTCGTGGACATAGGAAGCAATAGTCTGGAGATGATCATTGATTTCTCTAGGAGGGTGTTGTAGGCATGCTTTGCTACCTGTGCAAAAATCATTGTGCAGGGAGGGGGAGGAGATGAGCTGTGATATCCTGATAGACCAAATGACAACTGCACCTCTATATAATAAGCTAAATCCAGACTAAAAGTGATGATCAAGGATAACAATGATTAGGGAGATGTTCCCAATATTTGCACCGCTTTTTGATTGACAGGTGCAACAGGAAGGGAATATGTGGGTCGGGTCTTGCTATCTATTCCCTCCCTTGTCTGCCTGCCTGCCCAATCCCCCCCCCCCCCCCTTGTCACCATCAAAGACGTTAATTCCGGCACAGATAGACAGACAGGTACTGGAAAAGATAGAAAGACCCGACCCACATATTGCTTTCCTGTTGCACCTGTCAATCAAATAGCAGTGTATTGCTGGAACTTTACTTGCACATATTTCTGAAATAAAACATCCAATCTCTGAACAAAAGCTATGCTTACATTCAGCATCCTAGAGCAGCCAAGGGTCCAAGAGGTTGGGTGGGCCCATTTCAACCTCCAAATCAAGTGGAATTGTGCATTTTAATGAGTTTAGGGCTGCAACTGACCCATATAGTGTTCTTGCACGAGGGCCCTTTTCTGTCTGTGTCCGCCAGTTCATAAAGACCTATATTTTCAATGTAATATGTCTTATTACAGCCTAGTCGCATCTCGCTTATAGTTCACCTCTACCAGTCTAAATGTTCGGAAATCTCTTGAATTTAAAGCATTAATTGTAGAAATGGAGAAGGGGTAGGAGGGGGATGAAGCTGCAGATTCAAAACTGCATGAAGAGGAAAGGGAAGATGGAGCCGCAGAGAGCAGAGCTATAACTATGACATCACACAAGAAAGTGTCCACATATTCAGCAAGCAATGTGTCTAAAGTATATGTCAACCCTGCCTAAATTGTGCCTAGCAGCAAGTCACCTCTCTATGACATGACCTTTATGTTTGAAGATGTTGTCTTTCACAGTCATCCATAGTAAAATAGTGATGCAGTCACTGCTTACGGGCAGAATGGACGGAAGAGAAGCTGGGGTCTGGTAATAGAAGGACATGTATGAGCACAAGGAATAAAAGGAGCTGTAACACCCTAGGGGGTTGGGGAAAATACTCATCACCGGACCGGTGAGGATCAGGGGATGTCACGGGTGGCCCTGCCCGGTTTCGTGACCCCCAAAGTGTACACAGAGGGAGAGGGGGAATAAGGATTGATGATGGAGGTTGATTTCGTGATGCCACCTCTGGTATGCGGCCAGGCTGTCCTCCGGGACAGATGGTAGTAGCAGCCGATGTGTTTCTGCTCCCACAGGTGGAGCGGGCCCCGAGGAGGATGATGAGGGAAGTAGTGATGGTGGGCACCGAGGCGCGGGGCGGCGTCGCCGGGAATAACAGGCAGCCACAGTCTCTGTGGGTTCCAGGGGTTTTACTCACAGTTTATGCCGCTCGCCCGGGAAGTAACGGTCACCAGCTGTGTTGAGCCCCGTCGAACCCGGATCCTTTAGAGGTCAGAGCCAGTGAATTGGACGGTGGGACCATCGTCCTGCGCTTGGTATGGATCCCCGTGGCTTGAAGCTCTTGGGGTCTCCTTGTTCTTGAAAAGTGTCTCTACTCCCTGCCCATATGCAGGTGCCGCGGGTCTGATGTGGGGCCTGCCGTGGAACACGACCCCAGATACTATCTGGCATTGTGCTCCGGGAACTGTGGGGGCTGGAGAGACCTGCAATCCCCCAAGCCTGCAGATTTTGGTGGACAACCTGGAGTATAATAAACCCTAGGATTCTGCACCCTGACAGCGACGGTCCTGAGGGAGCAGTCAAGCTCTCCTGTGTCCCACCAGAGCCACTTGTGAAACCCGACTGCTTTCTTCCTCTTCTGCTGGAGAACTCCTAACTGCTGTGTTGGCTCTTAACTTCCCCAGGTGGTTGCTCCTCCCGTCTCAGGTTGCCGCCACTAGTGCGTTGGGGATCCTAGGTGTGGTGGTGTCCTAAAGACCCAACCACACTGGCGACCCCTTTTGACCCAAACGTAGCCCAGTCCACGGTAAAGGAAAAGCAACCTGGTTGTGTGTATGAGTAGTGTGAGTGAAACCATCACTGACCTCCTCTGGACCTGGGTTGAGCACTGCACCTTAAGTCAGGTGCAGTACCCTGTGGCGAATGAAGCCTCATGGGCGCCACAGAGGCGTAGTCAGGTCAAAATCTGTGGGTCAGAAATCCAGGAGAGCCTGTAATAGGTTCAGGGAGAAAACAGAGACGTGGTCAGGTAACGGTCCGAGGTCAAAAGGTAGGAGGTAACGACAGGAACAGGGAGCGGGCAGAGAGCAGGGAAATAATAGTCCGAACTCAGAAAATAAAGATCAGAACACTAGCAGAGGGAACAGCACAACAGCAGAACCAGAAAATACAACTGGTAAGGTTCTGGGCGAGCATGCTCAGTAAGAAGCCTGAGCAATTACCAGGAAGGGTGAACATATGAGGAATCAGCATTAATATGGAATCCTGCGCTGTCAAACAAGCAGTTAGCTCAGTAACTCAGAAAGGCACAGCAGAGCATCTCCAAAAGCAAGATGCTCTGCACAGAGGAATAGTAACAGTCAGGAATGTAATTCAGGAAAAGTCAGCAAGGCATCTTCTAGTCTGCAAGATGCTCTGCATATAGGAATAGTACCTGTCAGCAATGTAATTCAGGAAATTGCAGCAGAGCATCTCCAAAGGCAAGATGCTCTGCATATAGGAATAGTAACTGTGAGCAATGTAATTCAGGAAAATGCAGCAGAGCATCTCCAAAGGCAAGATGCTCTGCATATAGGAATAGTAACTGTGAGCAATGTAATTCAGGAAAATGCAGCAGAGCATCTCCAAAGGCAAGATGCTCTGCATATAGGAATAGAAACAGTCAGGAATGTAATTCAGGAAAATGCAGCAGAGCATCTCCAAAGGCAAGAAGCTCTGCATATAGGAATAGTAACTGTGAGCAATGTAATTCAGGAAAATGCAGCAGAGCATCTCCAAAGGCAAGATGCTCTGCATATAGGAATAGAAACAGTCAGGAATGTAATTCAGGAAAATGCAGCAGAGCATCTCCAAAGGCAAGATGCTCTGCATATAGGAATAGTAACTGTGAGCAATGTAATTCAGGAAAATGCAGCAGAGCATCTTCTCATCTGCAAGATGCTCTGCACAGAGGAATCATGACAAAAATTTCCTCTAATTGCTCCACTTGTCTAAGGGGCACTTTGCACACTGCGACATCGCAGGTGCGATGTCGGTGGGGTCAAATTGAAAATGACGCACTTCCGGCATCGCATGCGACATCGCAGTGTGTAAAGGCTGGATGATACGATTAACGAGCGCAAAAGCGTCGTAATCGTATCATCGGTGCAGCGTCGGCGTAATCCATGATTACGCTGACGCGACGGTCCGATGTTGTTCCTCGCTCCTGCGGCATCACACATCGCTGTGTGTGAAGTCGCAGGAGCGAGGAACGTCTCCTACCGGCCTCACTGCGGCTTCCGTAGGATGTGCGGAAGGAAGGAGGTGGGCAGGATGTTTACATCCTGCTCATCTCCGCCCCTCCGCTCTGATTGGCTGCCTGCCGTGTGACGTCGCAGTGACGCCGCACGACCCGCCCCCTTAACAAGGAGGCGGGTCGCCGGCCACAGGGACGTCGCACGGCAGGTGAGTGTGTGTGTGAAGCTGGCGTAGCGATAACTTTCGCTACGCCAGCTATCACCACATATCGCTGCTGCGACGGGGGCGGGCACTATCGCACTCGGCATCGCAGCATCGGCCTGCGATGTCGTAGTGTGCAAAGCCCGCCTAAGGGTCTAAGTAATTGAAATCCAAGGTCTCGGCATCTTCCGAATAATGGACCCCTCTCCGGCTTGTTCTTTTCTAGATATTATCGGCTTGCCAGAGCAAAGTCCTTTTTTTTTTAAAGGAAACGTAATTAGGTAGCGGTGCGGGGGAGGGTAGGGGGGGGACCCTTGATTTTGTATGATAATAAACTTTCCTCATATTACCCCTAAAGATTAATAAACTTCACCAGAAAGTTATATCTAATTTATGTGACTTTAAGGGTCATGCTTTAATAACGATGATGAAACACGATTATTATTTCTTAATGCTGAAATTACAGTTTTTTACATTGTAAATGTTTCTTTCTCTCTGCCCTGTGGCACCAACATCTTCATCACTCCATGTGTTTCTAGTTTTAAAACCTTTACCCCTGCTGTTTGAAAAATATTTCTCATTTTCGTCCCCTATGGAGTACAGAAATCCCTAAAGGCAAGCCATTAGTGATCTCTCTGCCTTTCTTCAAACACTTATTATGATCACCATTGCGACTGCTCGTGCCTCATTGGCTTCCGCTAAGGTATGTAAATGAGAGACGAGAAATACACACTTTTATTTTATATTTTTTTTGCCACTGTGCAACTTCATAGAGATTTATAAAATGGCCAGCTATTATAGTGACGGCGAATGTCAGCAAGATTTATGCATGAGTGACAAATGTCTACCAGCCGTTCCCTCTGAACATGCTGCCGGAGAATCTTCCCTAATCAATCTCGACATTGTATCACACAGAGTAACCACATTCGCTTTTTTTTTTGTATATTTTTGGTTTTTATCAATATGTATTTTATATTTCTAGCTTAGATCTCATTTTTTTTTGGGGACTGGAATAGAGGAATGGCTGCAATTGTGAGATTGGGGTAAAACATGCAGAGACAATTTTACTAAGAATTCGGTAGTTTAATAGATTTGTCTAAAGACTATGAGTCTATTAAATTGTGGGTTTCTTATACAAAATGGAGTAAGCAGTGTTGTCACAAATATATAGATATATGTCTGTAGGGTCAGTACCAAATATAGGGTGTAGCTGGGAAAGGAACTGGCGGGGACTGTGCCTTGGTGGATGCCTGGATTTGGGTGGGCGCCTGGATTGGGGTGGGTGCCTGGATTGGGGTGGGCATCTGGATTGGGATGGGTGCCTGGATTGGGGTGGGTACCTGGATTGGGTTGGGTGCCTGGATTGGGGTGGACACCTGGATTGGGGTGGGCGCCTGGATTGAGGTGGGTGCCTGGATTGAGGTGGGTGCCTGGATTGGGGTGGGTGCCTGGATTGGGGTGGGTGCCTGGATTGGGGTGGGTTCTTGGATTGCGGTGGGTGCCTGGATTGTAATGGGTGCCTGGATTGGAGTGGGCGCCTGGATTAAGGTGGGTGCCTGGATTGGGGTGGGCGCCTAGATTGGAGCGGGTGTCTGGATTGGGGTAGGTGCCTGGATTGGGGTGGACACCTGGATTGGGATGGGTGCCTGGATTGGGGTGGGTGCCTGGATTGGAGTGGGCACTTGGATTCGGGTGGGTTGCTGGATTGGGGTGGGTGCCTGGATTGGGGTGGGTGCCTGGATTGGGGTGGGTGCTTGGATTGTGGTGGGTGCCTGGATTCGGGTGGGTTCCTGGATTAGGGTGGGTGCCTGGATTAGGGTGGGCGCCTGGATTGGGGTGGGTACCTGGATTCGGGTAGGTGCCTGGATTGGGGTGGGTGCCTAGATTGGGGTGGGCGCCTGGATTGGGGTGGGTGCTTAGATTGGGGTGGGTACCTGCATTGTAATGGGCGCCTGGATTGAAGTGGGCGCCTGGATTGGGGTGAGTGCCTGGATTGGGGTGGGCGCCTGGAATAGGTTGTGCGCCACTGACACCAACAGCTAGAGTAATAATATTAAAGGGATAGTCCACTAGTTTTACATTGATGGTGTGTCCTCAGGATAGGTCATCAATATCTGATTGGCCGGGGTCCAACACCCAGCTCCCCGCCCATCTGCTGAATGATCATTTCTGGAGCTTCGCCATCTTCTGATAGTGGCCGCGACCAGCTAATACACATCCACCTCCCACTCAAAACAATATTAGGCGGATGTTCAGTACCCAGATGCCACTGGCTACAACACATCCAGAACTGAGCATTTCCTGCCGCTGGTGGTGGCACCGAGAATTGCTGATTGGCAGAGGTGCAGGATGTCAGACCCTGACCAATCAGGCATTTGAAGGATGGTATGGATGCTGGGCCGTAGGGGCCTCCGCATTCCTTCGCCAGAGAGAGTCAGTGTGTGTGTATAACTTTAGGTGAGGTGTGTGATACTTACTGTTTTCTCCGAGTTGGTGTCCATCACCCCGCAGCTGGTCCCCATCATAAACATAGTAGATAAACACGTGACAGCAGAGTACTCTTGGTGAATCAAACTTGAATAGTTTCTTTCCACCAATATGACAGACGTGGCCTCATGTTTCACGGTTCTGCTGATACTATATTTTGGGGTTACTCACTCAACCTATCCCCTCAACTTTGGATATTGTTCGAAAGCTGCGGGGCACCTGTGTCTCCATTCTCCTACGCTTCTTCTTACTACTTTTGGAGCCCAACACCTGTCTAGATGCACAACTTCCCTGAACACTGGGGTAAGCTGTAGGCTCCGGACCTTTAAGAGGTTACCTCAGGGCTCCCTGACTGGCTCCTGACACCATGCCAGTCCTTTACTACTCAAACCGTTCTGCAGAACTTCCTCTCACAAGGCCTGTGTCTCTAACCAGCCCACATGCCATCTGTCACTCCTCCCCATATTATCTTCCATCCAATCCACCGCTGCTCTTACTCGACCGCTAGGTGGTGACGGCCACTGCACGGTCCCAACTTTGCAACATCCCTAAAAATATATATCTCCCGAAAAAAATTCAGGAACGGGAATCTTTGGCTCTGCAAGGGGAGACTGTGCAAGATAAGACTCTATACGACGAACCTTAGCATCAAGATGAGCAACACGCTCACCCAATTCATCCATGCTAGAAAAAATAAATTTTCCACGGAACCCAAAGAAGAAGAGGAAAAACACCAAAAAAAAATTCTCAGCAGACTTTTTTTCCCCCTTTTTTTTTTTCCTTCTTAAGAGTACCCTTTAAATTTATAGGCCGGATGTACTGTTATGATCCGGAACCATGGAAGACAACCATAAATCATTGGTAAAAGGTGACAAGAGCATTGGCAACTAATCTGCCCGCCATCCCCATCCAACAGTCGGGTACATTCTGAGAAAAAAGGAATTGACTGGTGAGCTTGGGAACTCAAAAAGGCCTGGGCGTCCACGGATGACAACAGTGGTGGATCATCGCCGCATACTTTCTTTGGTGAAGAAGAACCCGTTCACAACATCAACTGAAGTCCAGAACACTCTCAGTGAAGTAGGTGTATCTGTCTCTAAACACACCAAAAAGGAGCCAAGACAAATGATATGTGCACACACAGAATGTGGTGAGCCTTCCTCATAAAGATGGCTGCAGCCGAGGTGCAAGATGCTGATGTCACAGCCACTCAACCTCCACACTAGGGGGGAGGGGCGGCTGCTTAGCATAAGACATGCACACTAATAAGGCTTGCACTGGGAGCCCATCATATAATGAGTGAAATGCACATATCATTTGTCTTGGCTCCTTTTTGGTGTTTTTTGATATAGTTCTTTGTGGTGTATCTGTCTCTAAGTCAACAGTAAAGAGAAGACTCCATGAAAGTAAATACAAAGGGTTCACATCTAGATGCAAACCATTCATCAATTCCAAAAATAGACAGGCCAGAGTTAAATTTGCTGAAAAACACCTCATGAAGCCAGCTCAGTTCTGGAAAAGTATTCTATGGACAGATGAGACCAAGATCAACCTGTACCAGAATGATGGGAAGAAAAAAGTTTGGAGAAGAAAGGGAACGGCACATGATCCAAGGCACACCACATCCTCTGTAAAACATGGTGGAGGCAACGTGATGGCATGGGCATGCATGGCTTTCAATGGCACTGGGTCTCTTGTGTTTATTGATGACATAACAGCAGACAAGAGTAGCCAGATGAATTCTGAAGTGTACCGGGATATACTTTCAGCCCAGATTCAGCCAAATGCCGCAAAGTTGATCGGACGGCGCTTCATAGTACAGATGGACAATGACCCCAAGCATACAGCCAAAGCTACCCAGGAGTTCATGAGTGCAAAAAAGTGGAACATTCTGCACTGGCCAAGTCAATCACCAGATCTTAACCCAATTGAGCATGCATTTCACTTGCTCAAATCCAGACTTAAGACGGAAAGACCCACAAACAAGCAAGATCTGAAGGCTGCGGCTGTAAAGGCCTGGCAAAGCATTAAGAAGGAGGAAACCCAGCGTTTGGTGATGTCCATGGGTTCCAGACTTAAGGCAGTGATTGCCTCCAAAGGATTCGCAACAAAATATTGAAAATACAGATATTTTGTTTGGGTTTGGTTTATTTGTCCAATTACTTTTGACCTCCTAAAATGTGGAGTGTTTGTAAAGAAATGTGTACAATTCCTACAATTTCTATCAGATATTTTTGTTCAAACCTTCAAATTAAACGTTACAATCTGCACTTGAATTCTGTTGTAGAGGTTTCATTTCAAATCCAATGTGGTGGCATGCAGAGCCCAACTCGCGAAAATTGTGTCACTGTCCAAATATTTCTGGACCTAACTGTATATATATATATATATATATATATACATATATATACATATATAAATAAATCTATATTAAAATATATATATATATATGTATATATATATATATATATATATATATATATATATATATATATATATACTGTGCATATACTAGTTGCCCGAGATAGTAACTGTCTCTCTGTTTCTCTCCCAGTCTCTGTCTGTCTCTCTCTGTCTGTGTCTGTCTCTTTATTTGTCTCTTTCCCTGTCTGTTTTTCCTTGTCTGTCTGTCTCTGTCTCTTTCCCTATCTGTCTCTCTCTTTCCCTGTCCGTTTATCTCTTTCCCTGTCTGCCTCTCTATCCCTCTCTCTCCCTGTCTGTTTCTTTGTCTGTGTCTATCTCTTTGTCTGTGTCTTTCTCTTTCACTGTCTGTCTGTTTCTGTCTCTGTCTGCTTCTTTGTCTGTCCCTGTCTCTTTCTCTTTCCCTGGCTGCATTGTGACACGCCAACACTCCATTCAAAGGCATGGCTGCGCATTCATCTGAAGTCCTGGCTGAATTGTTGATCCCAGCTCCATTGACTTTAATGGAGGCTGGTTTTTCGGCGAATAACTGTAAAGCGCGGGGTTAGAATTTCCCCTCAAAACATAGTCTATGACGTTCAAATGGAGTGTCTGTGCAAAATTTTGTGATTGTACATGCAACGATGCAAATTCTTTTAGCGGATATAGACTCACACATACATACATACATATACATAAATACATAAATACATACACTCAGCTTTTTATATATATATATATATATATATATATATATATATATATATATATATATATTCTGCAATGGATAAAAATGACGTGATGTGCAAATGCGGTTTATTCACTTTAAGGTGCACATCAACCATCATTTTGAGATTGAATTCCGCACTTTCTTTCATCTAACATGCAAATCCCTAAAATGAATAATCATCTAATGAACCTGTCGGAGAGCTATGACCTTGACTAAGTCTCTCCAATGTCCCATTCACTAAAATACCCCATTGTAAGCCTGAATAGGCAGAGAATTTCTATGCATAAAATAATTAGCCAAAAAATGTAAATGTGCTAAATTGCTACAAAAATATTGCTGCCAATGCGCTGCCTTCCACCGTCACAAATAATCAGCTTGTCATTGTGCGCTTCTACCTTGATGAGCATTATCTTGGATGTTTAAGTTAAACACAACATGAAATAGCTGTGCCGTATGACATCTTGTTAAAATGTTTTCATTCAGATCCGTGCCTTCCGTTTACTGCGGCAAAAGATAAGAGATATGTCCTTTAATTAAAGCAAGTGGCAAGTCAGTGTTAACCTCGTGCGGCGCTATCCAAAAACTTCATCAAATATTCATCTAAAAACCTTATTAAACACAAGTTCACCAGTTCTCTTCTTAGAAAGTGGTATTTAACAAAGCCCAGGCAGGATGCACACACTGGGGCTGAATTACAGGCTGCCAGCGCCACGGGATTGACAGGGGATCATTTTGTTACGTGACCACCTCCTGTCTGTTTTGACAACCAGTCATTATACCTCTGAGCAAACCACTCAACTGTAGGTTTCTACGCGATGCAAATAGCTACAAATGGATTCAATTTAGAGAGAGCTGAGAATGTATCATTTGCTTGCCTCAATAGGTAAAAGCGATTCATTTTTTTTTTTTTTTGGAGGGGGGGCTTTTGTTTTAAGACGATAGGATAGTCATTTCAATAATTCTCTCACCGCCGGCCTACAGAGAACCATACATGACGGCGTGGGCCGATAACCCGGGAATGATGAATATCATATTCAATCAAAGTATTTGTAGGGGCTTTTTTTTAAAAACCCTTCAAGAGGGAACTGAGCGCAGATCAGAAAAGCCCTTGTAAACACTAGTGTCACTTAACAGTCCTCTGGCGACCTGATGGAGAGGCGTGGTGCGTCCTGCCGGTGCTTGGACGGAGTACAATGCCGTTTGCAGGAAAATTGCCCAATGTCATATTTACAGCAGTTGTCTGCAGAATTTTATTTTTTACTTCTCTATCTTATACCCATAATCTGAGTGATGACAAGCAAAGGGTTAGAAATTCAATGTGATTATAAGATCTATCATCTTATAATTCTTGGATTAAAAAAAAACAAAGCTATGATTTGCAAGTTTACAAGGTTATTTAGGGATGTTGCAACATTTGTAACATATTTTCTCCAAAAAAGTAACAGATCTTTTATGTAGTTAATTATTACTGATGAGCGAGCACTACCATGCTCAGGTGCTCATGTGGCGCCCCTGAGGCTTCCGTCGCCACAGAGATATTGCACCTCAGCCAGAGGTGTGGTATCCCATCCTGGGTAAGAATAGGGTCAACTACCGGTCCACAGATAAAACCTGCACACACCAATTGTTAGGACACACCGGGTCAGGGTTTAAGGCAAGCACCCACTAATGCAGAGAGTAGCAACTAGTATGTCTGGTCCCCAGGGCCTTAAGTCCCATTCACTGGCCTGAAGGGGTGGAGCCTAGCAAGAGGGAGTGTGGGAGGAGTCAGAAAGTGTGAGTAGAAAAAGGGAACTAGGAAGTTGAAGGCTAGTCAGTTTGCAGACAGTCTGGGAGAGACAGAGGGAGAAGGAGAGGGAGGTGGTTACCTCAGGAGAGTGAAGGAGTAAAGTCTGAACAGAAAGTGACAGAAGGAAGTTCCTGGTGGAGATCCTGG
The DNA here is from genome assembly GCF_048569485.1 of Anomaloglossus baeobatrachus. Lineage (NCBI taxonomy): Eukaryota > Metazoa > Chordata > Amphibia > Anura > Aromobatidae > Anomaloglossus > Anomaloglossus baeobatrachus. The sequence goes on from NC_134359.1 coordinate 31,927,673, forward strand.
GGTCTAGTTAGGCCCAGGTGACACAGAGAAGAAGGGATCCCAGGGCCACGGAAGGGCATATTGGCTCGTGACCTGTTCCATTGAAAGATCGGGTGGAGGGATCTGGCTGCATTCAGGGACGGTCCCTAGACTGAGGGAAGACAATATCTCAAAAGTAACACCGAAGGCCCGCGGGTGGTTGCAAGCGCCCAGGGCCACAACCCACCACAGATCCCCGGTGAAGGGGGAAGATATACAACTGCGGTTAGCCCCCTTTGTACAGGTCCTGTGGTGGAGGCCAAGACCAGCTCAGCTAAAGAGTCAAGGCTAAGAAGTCAGTCAGGAAAGAGACACAGGAGGGGTGCACCGGTATTGACCTCTGAACTACCTGGGATCGGCGGAGGTCCTTGACAGTGGATCCCAGCATACTGTGGACAACCGGACAGCTGCCGAATTGAGACCAAACAGTGAGTAAAGATCTTAACTGCAAGCCCTGTGTCGTCTGCTTTATCCTGCACAGCATCCACAACACCATAGACTACCAAGCACCAAAGGTTGCCCCGGGGTACCCGCTCTACCTGTGGAGAGCAAGAAACACCTCAGCTGCCATAACACCAGCCCCGGAGGTCCCTTCCAGCAGCTGCGGCTCAATAGATTCAATTACCACAGCTGGCATCATGAATATTCATATAAACATTATCATCATCATCTCCCCCAATATCGCCACATTAATTGACTCCGCCAGGGTCACGGAGTCGTTCCCCGCCCCCGCTGACTACCCCGGACTAGTCCGGCCCGACACTGAGTCACCTAAGGCCCTGGTGTGGGCGAGTCATCTTTTTGGCACTGTGAACAGGATCTGAACAAGACCCGCTGATACGGGTGACGTGTGCCTTAAAGAACTGTGTTGAATAGACTGTGCTTTACTGTGTAGAAACGAACGCTGCCATTAAAACTGTTGAGCGCGGTAAGAAAGGGGGCGTGCCTAGAGAAAGAGCGCAAAGATAAGCCCCACCCCCTCCCTGCTCGGAGAAGGATTGAAAAATGGCGCACTGAAACGAAAGTGACTGTCTGGCGGTTAAGGCTGATGCTTAGAGGAAGAGAGAAGATGGCTCCTGCAAGTGGAAGCCAGGAAGAGCTCAGATGGATCAGGCCTGTGACTGCCACTGAGCTGAAGGCTGAGGTCGGGAGAACGGCTGACAGGATGAAGGAGCAGAGCAGACGGGAGATAGCCGTGTGGGGGAAGGAGATGGTGCTGGCCATGAGGAATCTGCAAATGTCAGTGCAGCAAGGCCTGTGTGGAGGTGCCACCCACGTCCATCCAGAGCCCACACCAGCGATGGCGACCCTGCTACAGAGCATCTCTGGCCTAGCCCTGGGTGAGTTCCACACTGCCCCTGCCCGATCGGGTGTGCTGACCCCGCCAGCGTCACTACCGGAGGCCGCAGTGATCCCTGCTGCGATCCCGGAGGCAATCCATGCTGCGATGCCCGTTGAGATCAATGCTGCGATGCCCGTTGAGATCCATGCTGTGATGCCCATTGAGATCCATGCTGCGATGCCCATTGAGATCCATGCTACAATGCCCGCTGAGACCCAAGCTGTGATCCATGCTACGATCCCGACTGAAGTCCCTGCTGTGACGTCCCGTGCAGCGGCATCCCATCCGGCCAGACAAATCTAGGCCGCAGAAGCATCCCGTCAGGCCAGGCCAGACATGGCCGCAGCCACGCCACCACCCTGGCCCTCCACTGAATGTCTATCCCCAGCGCTTCTGCTGGAGCAACCGGAGGAAGGCTTGAGATCACTAAGGGGGAGGAGAGGCCAGGAAGTTGAAGTGACTATCCCTGAACAGCCGGAAAAGGATGCAGCTCCAGTACCAACTCCTCGCAGCCCTAGTATGAGCATCACAAGTCAAGGGACTCAAACCAGCCTGGCATTGGCATTTGTGCTGCCAGAAGATGAGCTCGAAAATTATTGAATGAACAGCCATTTCATGTAAATAGCCCCTCTTCAGCCCCTCCCCTTTATTCTTTTCGAAGAAGCCACCCTTTCCTGAACCCTTCTTTCCTTTTTGCTTTTTGAAGATGTCCCTACACCCCCCACTGTTTATGTTTCACCGGGCTACTGGACTTGAAGTAATCGGTGTATAGTGTGTAAATAATGTTTTGCAAATTGTAGTTTGATGGACAACTGGGCGACTGGACTATGTGTGGCCAGGACTTTAATATGTAAATAGTTGCACCCGTTGTGCCCCCTACCAGAATTATGGTGGGACTGCATCACTAAAAAAAGTTGTGCATTGGACTGTAAAGTGCATCAGAGATTCTAACGTTGTTTACCAGTTTGCAACGTTTAAGAAAAGTGCCTCCCATAAAGGGATGAAAATGTTTATTGTTTACCTGTTATAATGCATTCAAAAATTTTGCAGTTGACACCGCTGTATTTTTGTTTCAGCCCGCGGACGAGATGGGATTTTCTGTGGGGGAGTGTGGCGCCCCTGAGGCTCCCGTCGCCACAGAGATATTGCACCTCAGCCAGAGGTGTGGTATCGCATCCCGGGTAAGAATGGGGTCAACTACCGGTCCACAGATAAAACCTGCACACACCAATTGTTAGGACACACCGGGTCAGGGTTTAAGGCAGGCACCCACTAATGCTGAGAGTAGCAACCAGTATATCTGGTCCCTGGGGCCTTAAGTCCCATTCACTGGCCTGAAGGGGTGGAGCCTAGCAAGAGGGAGTGTGGGAGGAGTCAGAAAGTGTGAGTAGAAAAAGGGAACTAGGAAGTTCAAGGCTAGTCAGTTTGCAGACAGTCTGGGAGAGACAGAGGGAGAAGGAGAGGGAGGTGGTTACCTCAGGAGAGTGAAGGAGTAAAGTCTGAACAGAAAGTGACAGAAGGAAGTTCCTGGTGGAGATCCTGGGGTCTAGTTAGGCCCAGGTGACACAGAGAAGAAGGGATCCCAGGGCCACGGAAGGGCATATTGGCTCGTGACCTGTTCCATTGAAAGATCAGGTGGAGGGATCTGGCTGCATTCAGGGACGGTCCCTAGACTGAGGGAAGACAATATCTCAAAAGTAACACCGAAGGCCCGCGGGTGGTTGCAAGCGCCCAGGGCCACAACCCACCACAGATCCCCGGTGAAGGGGGAAGATATACAACTGCGGTTAGCCCCCTTTGTACAGGTCCTGTGGTGGAGGCCAAGACCAGCTCAGCTAAACAGTCAAGGCTAAGAAGTCAGTCAGGAAAGAGACACAGGAGGGGTGCACCGGTATTGACCTCTGAACTACCTGGGATTGGCGGAGGTCCTTGACAGTGGATCCCAGCATACTGTGGACAACCGGACAGCTGCCGAATTGAGACCAAACAGTGAGTAAAGATCTTAACTGCAAGCCCTGTGTCGTCTGCTTTATCCTGCACAGCATCCACAACACCATAGACTTTACCAAGCACCAAAGGTTGCCCCAGGGTACCCGCTCTACCTGTGGCGAGCAAGAAACACCTCAGCTGCCATAACACCAGCCCCGGAGGTCCCTTCCAGCAGCTGCGGCTCAATAGATTCAATTACCACAGCTGGCGTCATGAATATTCATATAAACATTATCATCATCATCTCCCCCAATATCGCCACATTAATTGACTCCGCCAGGGTCACGGAGTTGGGCCCCGCCACCGCTGAGTACCCCGGACTAGTCCGGCCCAACACTGAGTCACCTAAGGCCCTGGGGTGGGCGAGTCACTCAGTACTCGTAACTAGTGATGAGTGAGCACTAGCATGCTCAGGTGCTCTGTACTCGAAACTAGTGATGAGCGAGCACTACCATGCTCGGGTGCTCAGTACTCGAAACTAATGATGAGCGGGCACTACCATGCTCGGGTTCTCAGTACTTGTAACTAGTGATGAGCGAGCACTACCATGCTCGGGTGCTCAGTACTCGAAACTAGTGATGAGCGGGCACTACCATGCTCGGGTGCTCAGTACTCGTAACTAGTGATGAGCGAGCACTAGCATGCTCAGGTGCTCAGTACTCGTAACTAGTGATGAGTGAGCACTACCATGCTCAGGTGCTCAGTACTTGTACAAAGTGATGAGCGGGCACTACCATGCTCGGGTGCTCTGTACTCGTAACTAGTGATGAGCGGGCACTACTATGCTCAGGTGCTCTGTACTCGTAACTAGTGATGAGCGAGCACTACATGCTCAGGTGCTCTGTACTCATAACTAGTGATGATCGGGCACTACCATGCTCGGGTGCTCTGTACTCGTAACTAGTGATGAGCGAGCACTACCATGCTCGGGTGCTCTGTACTCGTAACTAGTGATGATCGGGCACTACCATGCTCGGGTGCTCTGTACTCGTAACTAGTGATGAGCGAGCACTACCATGCTCGGGTGCTCTGTCATCGTTAAGAGCAGTTGATGCTCAACTGGGCATGACTTGAGCACGTGAGTATAATGGAAGTCAATGGTTGACTCAAGCATTTTTCCAGAAGAGTTTAATTTACATAAAACTCATGAAAAAAAGTTGCAAAAAAATGCAACAGATAAACAAAGGCTTAATATATGGGCCATCTCTTAATCTATTTCCCCGTAGCCTATGAATATTGTAGATGACATAGTATAGGGTTAAAAAAACTACATTCACCAGCTGTCACCAATAATGTAATGTTACTATCTTATCTGGGCATGAGGTGTATGTCACATGGTCAGATACATTATGTTTAATTTATGAAGGAGGGGCTCTGAATCTCACAAAGCGTTTGCGGACAATGCAAAAACTGGCAAAAATATTAAAAGGAAGAGGGACTCCAATATACCCCGTATTAGACATAAAGGACGGCATCATACACATTCTGCTAAACTTATGAGGTAGGGACTCCTACACTCATAAAGGCTATCCACTAAGTGCAAGGGCTGCCAAAAATAAAAGCAGGGACTGCAATACACTCTGGAAGACACATAGAGGAAGGCCTCAGAATACATTTTTCCCATTAATAAGGAGTCGGACTCTTTCACTTGTAAAGTGTAACTGTAATCCAAACCTATACATCCTTCAGCAGCTAGTCCTATAGTGAATGCAGTTAACAGCAGTTTGACTCCAAGAAAGAATAGTTATTAGCCCTGAAATCGACTTTTGGTTTTAGGTTGCATCAGCAGTATAACTATAGAAGGACTGTTTTGCAATAAACCTTGTCTATATGCCTGCTCTAATCCCTAACTGTCCCTCCTCCAGCAGCTAGCTCTACAGTGAATGTGGCTAACAGCGGTATTGATGGAGAATAGAATAGATGTAGCTATAATTTCTGTTTATATGCCTATAATCCTAACCTATCCCTTCTCCAGAAGCTATCCCTACACTGAATGCATAAAACAGTGGTATTAATAGTAAATAGAATATATGAAGCCCTGACAAAGGATTTTTACTTTTAAGTTGCAGCAGCAAGGACTGTAAAGCTCTAATCCCTGCCTATATGCCTGTAATCCAAACCTATCCCTTCTCCAGCAGCTAGCCCTACAGTGAATGCAAGTAACAGCTGTAATAATAGGGAATAAAATAGATGTAGCCCTAACAAAGGATTTTTGGTTTTAGGTTGCAGCAGCAAGGACTGTAAAGCTATAATCCCTGTTTATATGCCTGTAATCCTAACCTATCCCTCCTCCAGCACCTATCCATAAAGTGATTGCAGGTAACAGTGGTATTAATAGGAAATAGAATATATCAAGCCCTGACAAAGGATTTTTACTTTTAAGTTGCAGCAGCAAGGACTGTAAAGCTCTAATCCCTGCCTATATGCCTGTAATCCAAACCTATCCCTTCTCCAGCAGCTAGCCCTACAGTGAATGCAAGTAACAGCTGTAATAATAGGGAATAAAATAGATGTAGCCCTAACAAAGGATTTTTGGTTTTAGGTTGCAGCAGCAAGGACTGTAAAGCTATAATCCCTGTTTATATGCCTGTAATCCTAACCTATCCCTCCTCCAGCACCTATCCATAAAGTGATTGCAGGTAACAGTGGTATTAATAGGAAATAGAATATATCAAGCCCTGACAAAGGATTTTTACTTTTAAGTTGCAGCAGCAAGGACTGTAAAGCTCTAATCCCTGCCTATATGCCTGTAATCCAAACCTATCCCTCCTCTAGCAGCCAGCCCTACAGTGAATGCAAGGCAATAAAATAGATGTAGTCCTGACAAAGGATTTTTGGTTTTATGTTGCAGCAGCAAGGACAGTAAAGCTATAATCCCTGTTTATATGCCTTTAATCTTAATGTATCTATCCTGCAGCAGATATTCCTACATTGTTTCCGGGGTAGAGTGAGTTATATAGACCTGATGATGCGTTTCGGCCAACCAATCACACTAATGCCAGTAGTCAACATGCATTATCGTGATTGGCAGGCAATCCCCATGTTTAATGGCTGAAAAACAGTTGCGAAACATGTGGGGCAGGGACTCGAGCATGACACTTGAACGTCAGGGACACTCAATCAAGTATTGAGCATGCCCAAGCACACCGATGCTCAATCGAGTAGTGAGCATGCTCGCCCATCACTAGTTATAACCTTCTGATCGCTGAAGTTCCCGGCTACTATAAAGACAGTAATAGTGCATATGTGTGGCTATACTTCCATTTCAGCAGGGCTTGTATAAGGCACGTTCTTGAGATTAGTGGGGTTCCCAGCATTTAGACCCTTAGCGATCAGCCCATTTTCACTTTTACAGTGAACATGCCCCCTTTGTCAAATCCTTTTTTATGCAAGCGTCCCCCCTTTTCCAGGCATTGTCTATAGAGAAGCGCAATGTCTAAAACAATTAGTAAATCAGTAGCAAGGCTCGCTCACCAGTTGTTTGGATCACATTTAGTCTTCTTTGTGCTGGTATATTAGTAAATCTTCCCTACTGCGTTTTTAAAGCAAGCGCTGGACTATTGCCAAAATGTATTTGTTGTCTGTTTATCTGATGCATTTAACAGTCACCATCATTTCAACAAACTTTGGATATATCAATAGTACAAGTAATTTAAGAAACTTTGTAATATATCTTAGGAGAGAAATATAGCTCTTTCCTTCCACATTTTTTCCGCCCCCCTCTCTCCAAACTCATCCTTCACATTCCACACTCCTTCGCCAGAAAGAGCCAGTGCTTGCCTTGAGGGCTCCACACTCCTTTGCCAGAAAGAGCCAGTGCTTGCCTTGAGGGCTCCACACTCCTTTGCCAGAAAGAGCCAGTGCTTGCCTTGAGGGCTCCACACTCCTTTGCTAGAGAGATCCAGTGCTTGCCTTGAGGGATCTATGCTCCTCTCCCAGATAGAGCCAGTGCTTGCCTTGAGGGCTCCACACTCCTTTGCCAGAGACAGTCAGTGTTTGCCTTAAGGGCTCCACACTCCTTTGCCAGAGAGAGTCAGTGCTTGCCTTGAGGGATCCACACTTCGTCGCCAGAGAGAGACAGTGCTTGCCTTGAGGGATCTATGCTCCTTTCCCAGGTAGAGCCAGTACTTGCCTTTAGGGCTCCACACTCCTTTGCTAGAGAGAGCCAGTACTTGCCTTCAGGGCTCCACACTCCTTTGCTAGAGAGAGCCAGTACTTGCCTTCAGGGCTCCGCACTCCTTTGCTAGAGAGAGCCAGTACTTGCCTTGAGGGCTCAACACTCCTTTGCTAGAGAGAGCCAGTGCTTGAGATGAGGGCTCCACACTCCTTTGCCAGAGAGAGACAGTATTTGCCTAGAGGGCTCCCCTCTCCTTCACTACAGAGAGCCAGTGCTTGCCTTGAAGGCTCCACACTCCTTCACCAGAGAGACAGTGCTTGCCTTGAGGGCTCCACACTCCTTTACCAAAGAGAGCCAGTTACTTGCCTTGAGGGATCCACACTTCTTCACCAGAGAGAACCAGTACTTGTCTTGAGGGATCCACGCACATTTGCCAGAGAGACCCAGTGCTTGCCTTGAAGGTTCCTCTCTCCTTTGCCAGAGAGAGTCAGTGCTTGCCTTGAGGGATCCTCACTGCTTTGCCAGAGAGAGCCAGTGCTTGCCTTGAAGGCTCCACACTCCTTCGCCAAAAAAAGTCAGTGCTTGCCTTGAGGGCTCCACAGTTCCTTGCCAGAGAGAGATAGTGCTTGAAACCCGCTTCGGGGTGGAGATGCGCCACTTCCTTCTTCTTCAAGGAGCGTCCACCCCCCCGCAGCCGATCCCCATCGTAGAAATAGCAGAATGACACAGGCAACTTGAAAACTGTTAATAAAACAACTGTAAACAGTTTATTAGATATTCCACCTTCACAACAGACATGGCCAGACTTATACAATTCTGCTGTTACCTTCTTCTAGGGTACTCTGCCTGGCCTATGCTGCTAACTGGGACCTAGTCCTCGAGTTGCTGGGCCTATGCCGCCGTTTCTGTCTCTTCTCACTTCAGCTACCTATGGTCCTTTCACTTCCTCGGACAGCTTCTAGTCACTTGTTCTTCTTTTGGCCCGTTCAAGATTCTGTCTGACCCAATTGCCGTCTAGTACCCGGACTCTACTATGCCCGTTCTGAGGTGAGTCGTAGGCTCTGAACCCTTGCATGATATCTCCAGGTTCCCCAATGAGCCCAAGTTACAAGGCCATGTGTTCACTCCAGGAATCCCACCACAGAACTGGCCCTTACATGGTCTGTCTCGCTAACGAACCCATTGGCCACTGTCTAACTAGGAAGTGACTTACCCCACTAATACTGGCTGCTATATAGAGTTTCAAATAAGCATATCTGGATAGCATTCCTGAACCTTTACCTCACACTACATCCTCTTTAACACTGTGCACTCTGCAATATCTAACTAACACATTTATGGCACATAACTCATTACACTTTACATTGTTTAGACAGTATAATACAGTAGATGTGGGGGTAACGTGACCACCTACACTGCTTTCTAGTAGGTGATTCCTCTCAATAAGAGCTGGACTTATAGCTACCAATGATGTAAAATGTTCTCCATGTTGCAGCTTTTTCTGAAAATTCACTGAGACAGGAGAGAAGGAATTCCTCATGGTTGAGCTCTGCTTGGAAGACATTAAACCGTCTAGTGTCCACCCACCAGCTCGGAGACAACTGAAAATCTCAGAGGGAGTCTGCAAAAAGGGAAAAAAGGTGACAAATACAGGATGCAATTCATATAATGGTCACACATATCCCAGCTTTTCCTGAATAGTCTTGTCTTGGCTCATCACCTGCTCCTTCCCCCGCCCATGATGACAATTTCAGCGGCATCCTCAGGCTACGGATACCCTGAAGAGAATGGTGGATCAAAGAGCTGATGGATCAATGATCTACCATTCAGCCTGTAAGTTTGAGACAGTGTGGAGCCTCATTAGTGACACTGCAAGCGCGTTGGGGGAACCGGGCAAGATGAGTAGTTGAGTAGTGTTTTTTTTTCCAGTGTCATTAAAACTGTAGACCCTCATACTGAGTGGGGAGTGGGTAGGGGAGACATCATGCTGAGTATGAAGCTAGGAGGAAATTTTATTGAGTGAAGGGCTGTGGGGATATCATAGTCAGTGGGAGCTGCGGGACCATCATACTGAATGGGCAGTGGGCTATGCAGGACATCCTACTTGGTTTGGCGCCTGTGGCCACATCATACTGAGTTGTGGGGGCTGCGGGAACATTTTTCTGAAAGGGTGACTTGCATTCAGGGCCATCATACTGAGTGGGAGGCTGGCATTAGGGGCCATCATATGGAATAAAGGGCTGTGGGAGCATCACAGTTATGGGCAATGATACTGTTTTGGGCACTGTGGGTACCATAATACTGTGTGAGATGAGGGGCTGTTGGGTATCATACTGCGGGGATTGATCATACTGAGTGGGGAGATAACAGGGAGCCATCATATGGAATAAAGGGCTGTGGAAACATCATAGTGAGGGGCAATCATACTGCTTAGGGCACTGTGGGTACCATAATACTGTGTGGGGTGAGGGGCTGTTGGGTATCATACTGAGGGGAGTGATGTGGGTGCATCATACTAAGGAGTCATCATACTGTGTGGTGGTTTGTGGGTGCAATGATAGTTTGTGGGGGTATCATACTGAGTGGGGACTGTGGGTGTATCATACTGAGGGTCAAGCCTAATGTGTAGGTGGCTGTTGGAACCATAATGCTGTATGGGGTGTGAGGCTATGAGAGAGTCATACTGAGGGGCTATCATACTGTATGGGTGGTTGTGGGTGTATCATTCCAAGTGGGGTCCTACATACTAACAGGTGTGGGGGTATCATACTGAGTGGGGACTGTGGGTGTATCATACTGAGAGGCAATCATACTGTGTAGTTGGCTGTTGGGACCATGGTACTGTATGGGGTCGGAGGTTATGAGAGAGTCATACTGAGGGGCTATCATACTGTGTGGGTGGTTGTGGGTGAATCATGCCAAGTTTTGGTCCTTCATAGTGACAGGCGTGGGGGTATTATACTTTGTGTGTGGGTGGGGGTACAATGTATGTCTCTCTCCCTGTTTATAATAGATGGAAGATATGACACTGCCTACTCCGCTTCCTTTTTTTGTTTTTTTTTTTAGAGGGGGGTCAATGAAAACTTTTGCTATCGGGCGTCATGAATTTAATGTACGCCCCTGATGCAATTTCTCCTAATTTCCCACTCAGGGTGAAACAAAATCCAGTTATATAGCTCTGTCCCAAGTAACCCTTTCATAGCCGAATTCTGAAGTTACAGAGGTTGCAGACTGCAGCTCCACCGTTGGTAAAAATTGGTACTACACAGTTCCTATTAAAAGCACTAGGCTTTGAGAAGCATGAGATGATGTTAGATAAGGGTCCTGATTGGGATTCCTACTTTAACCCAAAATTTGCTAATATTTCAAACTGGGATTCCTAAATAAGCAATCACTATGAGGGCCGGCAGTATCGCTATCCAGTCCTCATTGTCTTGATTATCATTTACTAAATAATATGGGGTTATAAAGGGAACGATTGAGCTTATCGCCCGGTCATATTGGTATGCAGCACATACTATCGAGGCGCACAGATTTATACAAACCGATAGAGTTTGATGATATTAAATTAATGAATTTAGCCTCATTTACATATGGCAAAAAGCCGCCTGCAAAGTGCTTCCCAAATCAATTTACATTGATAAAATCAGTTTAAACAGACTGTGATTAATCACTCCCAAGGTTTATGTCAGCGTTTTATACAAAGTACAATTCATTAAAAGTGATTTGGCCTCCCCTGGACGGTTCCTGTTCTGGGCCGGGAAGAGAAGCCGAATATTGAAATGTTTGCAATCTGCAAATAAAATGCTTATTCCGAAATACTGCGGAGAATATGGATAAACAGAGCGGAGTTTGTCATTTGTGATAATAACCGTGTGCCATAACTGGTTTGGAGCACATCGACGCTCCTCCAATGCACCTCAAGGATGATTTCCATTTGGCTTCCAAGTATTATTTTTCGGCCATGGCACAAGAAAGTTTTAGTAAGAAAGTTATCCAAAAAGGTTCCATTTAACCCCTTCAAGACATCCGTATGTGTGGTGCATGTCAAGTGTGGGGGTATGGAGTGGGCTTGGGAGCTCACCTTCCACGATATGTAGCAGATGTCGGCTGTGTTGTACAGCCGGCAACTGCATCTAACAGCAGTGACCAGAGCTAGCTCTGATCACTGTTGTTTAAGCATTTAGATGCAGCTGTTAAATCACTGACAGCAACATTGTAATGTTATGCTTGCTGGTCTGCATTTTCACTGGCTTCCATCGGACACCATCCCATCCTCCTGCTACGTGATTGTGGGTTTACCAATGTGCTTCATAGGAAAATGTCATGTTTACTCTATACTGCAATACTGTGATATTTCAATTTCAATACATAGAACAAGCGATCAAACAATTGCAGGTTCAAGTTACTGAAAGAGATTGAAAAATAAAGTAGAAAAAATATTGAAAAAAAAAAAATAAAAATAATAATAGTAATTTTACTTATTATTATTTTTATTTCTATAATATTATATATACATATATAATATTACATACATATATATATACATATAATTATTATTTTATAATAACAATAATAATAATAATTATTATTTTTATATTATATTATATGTAGTATTATATAATATTATATATACTATTGTATCTAATATTATATTATTATGTATTAATAATAATAATAATAATAATAATAATAACAACATTCTTGATTATGCCACAATTGCAAAAATCCAAATTATCAAAATATAACTGAAGTACCAGAATTGCTGTTTTTCTGGCTCTACACATCCACCAAAATCATGAATACATGGTATGAACCCCAAAAATAGTGCAAGTAGAATCTACTGTTTACCCATCAAATAATAACCTTTAATATAGCAATATAAATAAAAGAGATAGCAGTCGGAAAATGGCGACAAATTCATTAATTTTTTTTAACAATTTCTGGGGGGTTTTCACCGCGCCGTCATCGTACTTACCTGATAATCATGTTCCCTAATCGTATATACTTTACATCTCAGTGGTTAGCACTTCAGTCTTGTGGTGGCTCAGTGGTTAGCACTGCAGTCTTGTGGTGGCTCGATGGTTAGCACTGCAGTCTTGTGGTGGCTCAGTGGTTAGCACTGCAGTCTTGTGGTGGCTCAGTGGTTAGCACTGCAGTCTTGTGGTGGCTCGGTGGTTAGCACTGGAGTCTTGTGGTGTCTCAGTGGTTAGCACTGCAGTCTTGTGGTGGCTCAGTGGTTAGCACTGCAGTCTTGTGGTGGCTCAGTGGTTAGCACTGCAGTCTTGCAGCGCTGGGGTCCTCGGTCCAAATCCCACCAAGGACGCCATCTGCAAGGAGTTTGTACGTTCTCCCCTTTTTTGTGTGGGTTTCCTCCCACATTCCAAAGACATACTGATAGGGAATTTAGTTTGTGAGTCAAAATGGAGACAGTGATGCCAATATATGTAAAGTGCTTCAGAATATGTTAGCGCTATATAAAAGTGAAGCTTTATTTTGGACTGAACTTCTCCAAAACAAATACATTGTATGGATAAATGAATCCTATAACTATCCTGACCCGTCCTACTAAAAAAAGAGCCCTCTTGGCTACATTGATGGAAATGTAAGAGTTTTGCTCTTTGAAGAAGGCGGGGAAAAAAGCAAAAGCGCAAAAATGAAAATTGGGTTAGTTGTGGTGTTTCACCTTTTGGCGGCACACATCATTTTCTTGACATTACCAGGAATGGCGCGTTGTTGAAGGCTATTTTAGTTTTGGAGCTTTTAGATTCTGTGTTGGCGTGTGTGTGTTCTAGTGATGAGCGCGCACTGCCATGCTCTTTAATGTAAGTCTGCCAGAGATAAATGACATTATGAATTAAAGGGAACCTGTCAGCTGATACATGTCCAAACCCCCAACTACTGCCTCTGTTTCTTTGATTGACAGCGCTGTCACTCAATCATCCTGGGAGAAGAGAATCAGTTGAGAGTAACTAAGAAAAAAAAGAAAGGAGTTACAAACTCTCCCGTCATACCATCAGATCAAGCTCACTGATGGATCCTTTGTTAACTCATTGCACTGCCAGCATCAGACAATGTAGCACAGAGGCTATAGAAAGCAAACGATGCAAAACAATTCTTAATAAAACCCAATTGAAAAAATTATTTTTAGCCCCAAATACATACAATTAAATCATACAATTTGGCATGAGTGAAACCCCTAATGAATCTGGTGTCAGAAGGTCACTGCACCTCGCTGCTGGCAGGGTTAATACTGCTATTTGATAACATCTCCTTGCTTGTGGTGCTGTAAGGGTTAAGCACCCTTTTCTGCCTGGCTGCAGGCTGTAGCTGCCAATCTCAGGTGTGGCTCTTCAGGATCACTCCCCTTCCCTGCTTAAGTCATGTGATCTGATCACATGATGCCTTTGATAGAAACGGAATCCTCATTTCTTTGTGGTCCACTTTGGAAGGAGTCGGCTCTGGAAAAAGTTAGTCTTGTTGTGTGCAGCAGTGGTGTTTCCTGCAGTGAAGCTGCCTGGAGTGTTTTTCCTTTGTATGTCTATGTCCCCTGTTTGTATTCCTTCCCTTGTGTTTCTGTATTGTAGTGACAAGACTAGTGAACTCGTTGGCCTGCTCACTAGCCAGGGTAACTGGAGGGCCATCTGAAGATCCAAGGTATCCTGCTCGCTGACAGGTTGAAAGAACTTGTATAGGGAAACTAGTGAGCTCAGGAGTCAGCTTGAGGTGAGTTCAGGAGGTGTCCCCTCACCCCTCTCCCTAACGATAGGGACCTCCGTTGTATCATGTCCCCTGTGTGTTGTAACATCTTCTGTGGGTTTACCAGGTACTAGGTAAACCCTGCTAGTCACGTGCATGACACAATTGTCCTCAAAGGTGGACCTTTAGAGGGGATATCCACTTGATCATACCGGCCCCCTACCATATCAAAAGATTGATCCTCCTTTGATTTGATAACAAAAATGTGTTATAAAAAAATCAAAAATTCTAAAAGTTGCTGTTGAAGGAATGTATCGAATGCCGCCATTGTTTTTGCTGCAGGAAACAAAAAAACCCTAACGCTACAATGTATCTTACGATGTGTCGGCGGGGTTACGTCGTAAGTGACGCACATCCGGCATCGTAAGTTACATTGTAGCGTGTGACAGCTACGTGCGATTGCGATTGAACGTTAAAACGTACATCGCACGCACGTCGTTCAATTCCTAAAAATTGAACGTCAGGTTGTTCATCTTACCCGGGGTAGCACAGATCGCAGTGTGTGACACCCCGGGAACGATGAACAGATCTTGCCTACGTCCTGCGGCTCCCGCCGGCAATGCGGAAGGAAGGAGGTGGGCGGGATGTTTACGTCCCGCTCAGCTCCGCCCCTCCGCTTCTATTGGCCGGCTGCCGTGTGACGTCGCTGTGACGCCGAACGTCCCTCCCCCTCCAGGAAGTGGACATTCGCCGCCCACATCGAGGTCGTATGGACGGGTAAGTACGTGTGACGGGGGTTATTCGTTTCTGCGGCACATTCAACAAATTGAACGTGCCGCATATACGATGGGGGCGTGTGCGATCGCATACGATATCGTATGCTGGATCGTAACGTGTAAAGCAGGCTTAAGTCTCGTTAATTGTATTGATATAATCACAAGTTAAAAAGTGACAAGTGATTTATACTGGAACATCGATACGTCATGTAACATTATTATCAGGCTTTTGTGAGATGATCATTCTTGAAAGTAATTATGTAAATGAATAGTAATTGCCTTATTGCATATAAATTATAAGCAAGAAATACCCATCGGGACCCATTTACCAAGGGGATATAGAAAAATGAGCAGAAGCATAAACCGAACTCACTGATGGAAAGAAGAAATGAAGGAACGTACAATCAAGTTTGTGGTTGGAAACTGAATTGTCCAATGTTAAAAATGGGCTACACCCAAAAATGTAATAACTTTGGTTGACTTCCATTGAGTGGGGGAATGGCTGGTATTGGTAAACTATAGCAAAAGCTGCACATCTAATGGTCCTCACCATATTCCAGATTTCATCATGCCTCTCATGGAAAGAAGAGAGAAATCTAAAAACTTGGAAGATGATCTTCAGCCCGTCCCTCCCTACAATCAACAGATTTCCCCTCAAAGTAAAATCTTTGTATCCCAGCATCATTCATTATTAAGCTATGGTAGATGCTTTCATAAGTAGCAGCCTCCACCACCTATGGCTTCCGCTTCCTACCTTTGACAATGCAAAAGTTTTATTATGTGGCAGAAAAGGTTCAGGACAGGCACGTAGTTAGCAACTTGTTACCGGTAAGTTCTTCGCCCAATAGGAAAAAAATACAAAGTCTCGGATACCCCATTTAAATTTTCATCTGTCATCTGAAAACATAGGTGTGCTTGCGCGAACCCGTGAGCTATCTGTGCAGGCACCAGATTATGATAGAGGTCACGGGCTTGCGCAAGTCCACCTATGTTTTTTGGCTCTGCCCGCAATGGGGCAGAGCGAAGTGCGCCTGCGTGAGCCTGGAATGACTAAGCATGCATGTGATTTTGCCCACTACGTTGATGATGATGGAGACGTCATCCACATCAAGCGTTAAAAGAGGATGGCGAACAGTGGCAGGACGAGGGGACAGGAGCCGAAAAAGAGAACACCCATCCAACCAGAACACGTCATTTGCATCATTTGCATATGTGACGCCCTGGGCAAGCCAGGGGTCACAGGTCATTGCACCACCACACCCTACACCCCAGTTAGGCACATACAGCTAACCCGAAATCCTTGTTGCCTTCCTGCAGGGGCTGATGTTCACACCAGGGGGTGGGCCAGGCGGTGGGCTCCGCCCACCGAGGAGTACACAGCCCTGGAGGCGGGAGGAACCAGGCAGTCCAGCTAGGGACGGAAAGGAGTAAACAAGTAGATAGAGTTTGGAGGAGGAAGTGAGAGGGGTCAGCTCAGGGAAGAGCTAGAGTGAAGGAGTAAACAGTGAAGTGTAAAGAGAGTGAAAAGTGACAGAAGTAAAGCCTGAAGTTGGTCCGGCTGTGTGCCAGGACAGAGTCAGCAAGGTCAGCAGACTGCGGTGATTGTCTGGAGGGGTGACTGCTCGGAGGTTGCTGGAAGGACCGCGGACGGGTAGTGGCCCGGCGGTCTGGAGCAGTATACAAAGGACAGTCAGCACCAGGGCAGGGGCCTTTCGGATCCCGGCAAGGCTAGGAGTCGCCATAATTTGCCAAATCCGTCAGTGAAGGGGACGACTGTCTCCAAACAACCAAGTCCCGATTGAAGGCAACAGTCCAACCATTGAGGAGAGACACCGCCAGGGCACCAGTTTCTCAGGGCCAGCGCCTGCGGGCAAAGTAGGGCTCCTCCGGCCCATATCCAAGCCGGAGAGCAGGTTACCGGTGGGAACCCATCGCAACCATCATCAACATAGGTGCAGGACAGAGGGACCATCACCGTCACCTTCTGGGGAAAGCAAGTGCAGCCGTCCGTGGGAACCGTCTTTCCAGCCGTGTGTTTTACCGAGAACTGTGTCATCGTCTCAGGCTGAGTGAGTACCACAGTGCCGCAAGGCACAGCGCTGCCCCCACGTCCCTGCGCCCACCAAGCCCTGCATCTCCCACCTCATCACTGGGCCCCGGGATCACCAACCCCTACCCACGGAGGGGCAACACAAAAACTGGCTGCTCCACATCATCACTCCCGGGATCCCCATACAGAGCAGCGGTGGTGTCAACAAATCACCACAACCGTGGGTGGCGTCATGGACAATAGACTATATCCCAAAACCCAATCCCCTTTCACTCACGGGCGAGGAGTGCCGCTCGAGACCCCCGGGATCCGGCCCACCGCTCGAGCCACCACTGAGCAGCAGCAGCCGGACCCGAGCAGAGGGTTGAGCGCAGTGCTGACACCCTCCTCCCGCAACACATACATGGCGGCAGATTTTATAAAAGTATTTCTGGGATCTGCAAGGAGAGTCAGGGAACAAGGTGTATCTTCATAGAATGCAGCCGAGGAGCTGCAGAAAGTGATACTTTAGGTTCAATACTGAATAAACTGGTGACAGGTTCCCTTTGAGGTAAGCCCTCTGCTTCCTGGACTTTATGCTGGTTATTCTATTCAGTTAGGAACTAGCCTAGTAGCAGAGAGAACATGGTTGTTGCTGTTTGCTGCGGTTTATTGCAAGTTGTTTTGTTTTTGTTTCTTGGTTGTTTGCTGGGGTAGATTTTAGGTGTGTTTGAGTTTTATTTTACCCCTGTCTGTAGTTCATTATTGTAAGAGTTTTGAGGATCTCTGTCCTGGTCAGTCCCTGAGTGGTGCGTGCGATGGGGACTTGTCATCAGGGCCAGGACAGGAGTCAGAGCCAGGTCAGGGGCCAGGACCTTTTTACCTGCAAGGGTACCTCCAGTTGTGAGGGTGAGCTCAGGGACCCCAGCATTAGGGTCTGCATAGGTTACCCTGTCTTGTCTGGGCACCCATTACACACCTCCATTGACATGGGTGTAATGCAGCAACAGGGACATATACTAACTGAATACTCAGGCAGTATCCTGCCTCCTGAGCATTCTAAGCACCGCTATATCTACAGAACAAAAAACAGGGATTTTATCAAAACTACAGCAATCAGTCCAGTTATTGACACCGCTATAATTAGGCTCTTTCTTCCTGCATCATGCTGCTCTCGGATTCCATAGCAAAAAATGGCCGATGGATTTGGCAGCCTGCTCCGAAGATCGCCCTCTAACAAGGTACAGCTGTCCACTTTTTGATAAGGTCATTTTTGGCTTTCTGAAAACTTAGGGCAATTGCAGTAAACTCAGTACTGTAGGCGGCTATGTCAGTGGTGTATCTACTCCAGAATTTAGGATACAGAAGATGCAATCACCCTTCAAAATGGCGACTCCCTCTCTACAGTAGCACTTCAATGACACAGCTAATATATTCCTATTTTTTATAGAATATTTTAAAAAAAATATAATCCTATTGGTTAAACAGAAAAAAAATACATTGCGATCGTTTTCCGTTCCGTGTAATAAAAAATAACTCATCCGCGGCGTAACTGGATATACCCGTGCAAAATTTCACATTATATTTAATTCTAAAATGGGAACAATTTTTTTTATTTTTTTTTTTATTGATTTTTATTTTTTAAAAAGCTAATTTCGCCAATTGTCTTTGCAGCCACCCACTTGCCTCCGTTCCTTCTCATTTCCCTATGTAAAAGAATTTAACCAAAGGAAGCCGGCATTAGACTTCAATTCATCCGCAAAATATATAATTTTATTTTGTCATAATGTCTGCTTTTATTTCGGAGGTCAGGTTTTATTTTAATTTCACTCCATTAGGAACAAAAACTTGCCATTTTCTGAAAAACAATATCAGCGGGGGGCCCTCTTTAGCTTACAAATGTATTTCCATGGAACATTGTTTGCTATGATCAAAATGACAGGTATAAGCCACTTTCCCCGATTTACTTTAAAGATTTTTTTAAAAAGAGGTGACATTTGTAACAACAAAACTAGCAATCACCCGAGCCGTCCTGTGACAGGAAGATGGAAGTCGTAAAAAGGATGTAATCCGTTGCTTTAGACCACCAAAGAGGCCTAATATGCGTCATTAGAAGAAAACCTTTAATTTTCTCTGAATGTTGTTGATGTATTCCGTTCTTGATATAAAAAAAAAAAAAGTTTAACTGTTTAATCCACTATTCAAATATTCAGCAACTTTTCTGCCATATTAATCAACCTGACTTGATCATTTAGTTACTGCCGGTACATTATGGAAATTTATTGGGTATGCCATTTCTGCCCATTGGGAAATTTGCAGTATTTTTTCTTTCTAATATTGCTAATTTTTTTATTATTTTTGACATTTTTAAGTAACATTGACATGCTTTGAAATGCAGTTAAACATTCAAACAATTTGAATTTAAAGTGCACCAACGACCAGGATTCTTCTATATAACCTAAAGCCACTGCTATACGGGCACTATCAGGCTGATTCTATACATACCTGTAGTGGTCAGCTTGGATGTATAGGTTGTGAAACACAAGAAAGTAAAGTTTGTAAAATCAGCAGCTTGTTGAGTGACAGCAGCTGAGGTTCAGATAATATCTGGGGGGGTATTCATAGTTATCCCCTCCCTCTGTTACTTATGCTAATTCTATAGAATCGATTTACTTTGTGTCTAAAGCCCGCTTTACATGCGCTGCAATGTATCTTACGATGTGTCGGCGGGGTCACGTCGTAAGTGACGCACATCCGGCATCGTAAGGTACATTGCAGTGTGTAACAGCTATGTGCGATTCTGATTGAACGGTAAAACGTTCATCGCACGCACGTCGTTCATTCCTCATGAATTGAACGTCAGATTGTTCATCGTACCCGGGGTAGCGCACATTGCAGTGTGTGACACCCTGGGAACGATGAACAGATCTTACCTGCGTCTTGCGGCTCTCGCCGGCAATGCGGAGGGAAGGAGGTGGGCGGGATGTTTACGTCCCGCTCAGCTCCGCCCCTCCGCTTCTATTGGCCGGCTGCCGTGTGACGTCGCTGTGACGCCGAACGTCCCTCCCACTCCAAGAAGTGGATGTTCGCCACCCACATCGAGGTCGTATGGACGGGTAAGTACGTGTGACAGGGGGTTACTCGTACGTGCGGCATATTCAACAAATTGAACATGCCACATATACGATGGAGGCGGTTACGATCGCATACGATATTGTATGCTGGATCGTAAGGTGTAAAGCAGGCTTAAGAGGACCTGTGCTGATGTCATACCCATGTGACCAGAAGGGGTGGGGCCTCAGCTAACATAGCTGATACCAGGAAGCAACATTTTTCTGTTGGCTGAGGCCCCGTCTCTTCTTTTAGATATTCAGTATGATTGGCCATCTCTAGATTCTTCACTGACTGAGTTTGTCACAATGTAACTGTAAAATAACGAGGGACAGGGGCTTCTATGATGTCTCACTGTGGGACCCTAGGCTCAGGGTTACTTCTGATTGTGGAGATGGCTGAGTCCCATGCCTGATTATGCTCCTAACCAGAACTGATCTGATTCCCCCCTCCCACCAGGGAATAAAGGAGTAGAAGTAAGATGGAAACACAGATAAATACAGACAAGGGAAAACCAAAACTTTGACACACTGCACACACACAGGAATAGACAATGAGAGACTCAGGAAAAAAGCAAGACCAGCTTAGATAAACTATAGCTGACATAGAAGGAAGGATCTAGCCAGCGTAAATAGGAGGGGAGCCAATGTAATTGGCTCTCTCAGAACATGTGATCAAAGGAGACTAACAAGCAGACTAGCAGAGATTAATTCTTATTAGCTTGTCTATGAACTACTGCTTTGCAGGTCGACACCCGTGTCTGCCTGCAATGATCACAGACACCAAAGAAGTTATAGAGTAGAGTGTCAGAATCAGAAGTCTGAACAGATCCTGCCGCCGCCATGACAGTCGGTGAAGTTTGTATAAATTTTCATGTGACAGAACTCTTCTCTTTGTACCTGCACCTTTTACAATGCCAATCACAGTACCTTGACAATCTTAGCCAATATTATCCCTGTAGGTGAAATATGTAATAAGGACTTGAAGATTCCAACAGGAGTTGCTTGGGATCAGAAGATGCGGTGAGGACCAGATGGGTGACAGTGAGTAGTGGAGGGGCCAGATAGGTGACTGGTGTGGTGACTATAAGGATTTATTTTTATTTTTGATGTCCCATTATGGCAAAAAAAATGGCGTCTATGAGCCCACAGAAGAGAATTACAAAAAAATATGCATCTCAGTGAGTGTGGAGTTTTGTAAAATTTGAGTAGAATTCAATTCTACTCAAATTTATTTGTTCATCTTTAGTTACTGGTTACATTTAATTAATATCATTGAAGTCTGCAATCTTCATTCCTTCCTACATTTTCAGACCTTCTAATATGCAGTTTGCAGCCTTAGTGTCAGGCTTCCACCAGGGGACACAGAAACTGAATGGAGATGGAACTCCAAAGTGCAGTTAGACAAAAGCCCACAAGGCGGCGCAAGCACGAGAAAGAATAATCAGCAAGCCTAAGTCTAAACCGGGATGTCACGCCAATACAGGGGGGAGTAAACAGGAAACAAAGGGTCAGGAGACAAGAAGTCACGGCAAAAGCCAAACAGGGGAAGCAGAGCCAAGGTCAGGAAATGTTACAGAGGTCAGAGGCCGGGAGAGCAAGTAAGTACAAGGAGGAGGAGGAGACCGAGACACAGAACAGGACCGGGGTCAGGTAGACAGGGTGGACAAACAGTACAAGGGAACAGAGGTTAGGGAGAGGAAATCTGGGTAGCAGGACAGATCAGGGCTAACTCACAAGAACCAGTTGCACACGCTGCAGAGCAAGAACTACTGCTGGCGATGTTCTGGAGGAATCCACACCATGATAAAGCGGTGTGAGTCCCACCAGACTTAACTATGTCATAATCCAGCTATAGTCATGACACTTTTTTTCTATGTAGGATCGTCTCTCCTGATAAGAGAGGCTGGATATGATGTATCCAGGGAGCTGCTGTCTACACTTACTTTTAGGTGTAAGCACATTTTCAATACTGCCCTCCATGTGCTTTCTTCCCTGCCTATAGTCTTTTTTTCTCTGCTCTTCAGGATGCTTTCTCCCCTCTCCATTGCAGATCTATGCACAGCACTGCCCTTCCTACTAGCACTAAAGACAGGGAGGTGGGAGCAGACAGTGCCGTCAAAACAGGAGCAGTAGGTGTGATAGATTTGTAACATTTTTGCAGATCTCTCAGCTAGATAAAGCACAACTCCAATACTGTATTCATTTGCCCTCTATGTGCTTTCTTCCCTGGCTATAGTCTGTTTTCTATGTTTTTCAAGATCCTTTTGTGCCGCCCACCTGTAGCGGTCGCCTCAGGGACGTCACTCCACCTTCTGGGATGCCACAGGGGCTCCACTTGATTACAGCTGGCAACAGGTTTGTCAGGTTATTTGCTTCTGAGTCGTGACACCACTCTCGGTTTGTGGTCAGGGTTATAGGTGACTGCCACTGCAGTTTAACGAGCATCTGGGGCTGATGGAATCTGCAGTCGGGTGGTACGGCCTCCCGAGAGTGAGGTTGGACCCAGGGGCTTGGGTGTATGTGTGTAGAACAACAGGTCGCAGAAGAACTCAGTCTCAGTCCAAAGTGTCTTGCAACTGATTTTTTTACTCACTTTCAAATGCTTCAAGTGGCACCCGGGCGATGCTGAGATACACCAAGAGAGAACCAGGTTTCCTTCAGGCTGGCATAAGGGTGATCGCTAACTTGCCTTCTTAGCACTTCTTGTTTCGACAACGCCTGACTTAAAGTACCGTTAGATTCATCCAGGGAAGTCGCAGCTGCCTTTTCTCTCCTTTTTGGCCCGTTTGCTGCCAGCGTGGACCAAGGAAGAGGGATACCGGCTCGATCCTCCTTATGGGCCCCCTCATTGCTGCTGATGCTCGGACTCTGTTTTGGTTGATGTGGGAATTGTGGTCCACCCTGCCGGCAGGTTTAGCAGACCACTAAATGGATGTCTGGCTCTAGGGACCTGTTCCCCGTGCGTGCCTAGCCTTCCAGAAGTCTCTGTACACGACCAGCTGATTTCCTCAGTGTCTTCCTGACCAACTGACTTCCTCAGTGTCTTTCTGTCCAACATCTGGTGACCCTTCTCCCCCGCCAACAGCCACTACACGTGCAGGGTCTGACAACTGTGTCCGCTCTCCTGCGTCTCTGCTTCAGACTGGATACCTCCAGCTCCTCTCTCTGACTTCCACTGCAACCACTAGCTCCAAGCCTCTCTACTGCACCCCTTGATTGGATGTGAGGGCCACGCCCCCCTCCTGGGTCTGCCCAGGGGTCCCCTCAAGTGTGTGTGAGACCTGGTCACTATGTGTCTGTGCGTACACACCCTATTCCAGCCTTCGGGATTACCTGTTTGCACTCACCCAGAATGGGTGCAGTACTCAGTGGCGCCTGACTAGGTCAGGGGCGCCACACTTACTCCCCTCTCGACTGCAGATCTAGGCTGAACACTCCCCTTCCTACTAGCACTAAAAAAAAAGAGGCAGGGGGTAGCAAACAGCACCATCAAAGCAGTAGCAGTAGTTGCGATCGTCTTGTAACATTTTTGCAGATCTCTCAGCTAGATAAAGCACAACTCCAGTACTGTATTCATTTACCCTACATGTGCTTTCCTCCCTGCCTATAGTCTTTTATCTCTGCTCTTCAGGATGCTTTCTCCCCTCTCCTCTGCAGATCTGTACACAACACGGCCCTTCCTACTAGCACTAAGAACAGGGAGGTGGGAGCAGACAGCGCCATCAAAACAGGAGCAGTAGTTGTGATGGATTTGTAACATTTTTGCAGATCTCTCAGCTAGATAAAGCACAATCTCCAGGCAGCAACGTGGTTGAAACATTTTTATGAAAACTATTTAGAAAGTTGCTTAACTTTAGGAAGCAGATGAGCAATAAATAATAGAAGGTGCACATAACCTTTAGCTTTACCTCAAAAGCTGTGACAATCCCATTGGTGTAAGCCGGATCATAAACCTATCCATGTATTTTCTTCTACAGAACCTGCACCTGAACTATAAACCACCGAGTTGCTTTCTCCTGTTTTAATGAACCATTTACTTTGAATCTTTATTCCCCTAGTAATTTCCACTTGGATGTTACATCACGCGACTCCGGCAGCTTCTGTCAGGGAGTAATTGTTCCTGCCGGTCCCTAAGAAAGCGCCAGTAAAACTTTGTTCTCGACTACCGGCCATGAGGGGCATCGCTTCCTCCACCAAGACTGGTCAGTGAAGTAGAAAGAGTTGCTCGGAAGATTTGCTTTGCAACATTTTACTCGGAAACCGGAGACCTGGAATCACTGGAGAATAGGCATTACCACAGGCTGGAAATCAAAAACAGATTATCCTAATGTAACCCCTGAATTGTGGAGTGGACAGCTGTGAGCCCCGAGCAAATGCTCCACTCTCTCGGGGCTTCTAGCTGCACCAGCTATACCGATAGGAGAACACTTATTTGGCAATGACAATCCTGCTATTAATATGGAATTCGTAAAGTGAGAAGGAGCTGGGATTTAGGTTTTATTTTTGCCGTGTTTACTGAAAATGTCAATTTATTGCTCTTTTTGAGAAATACAGCAATGCCAAGTAGACTTTCTTTCTTCGTGACGTAAGGATTAAGGGTTAATCTATCTCCAATCGCTCAATCTAGTGCACAGGCTGCACATTGAGCATAAATGACAGCCCAAAAAATTCCACACACCCCAGATTTACGCTGTCACCATTCACCAAACAAATAAGGTGATGAGTCCCCAAAATACAAAAGGTCGAACATTCCCCAAAAAGCTATGGCTACTAGCAGCATTCAAGAACCAAATTATTAAAGTATTTAGGCTTTGATCTGACACACAATAATCGGAAAAAGATCCACTACAGGAGCAGTAGTGAACTTCTGCGACCACGGCTATGTTCTTTCTCAATAGAAGTGGTGGTCGCACAAGTTCACTATCACTGCATTCACACAGGGCAATTTGGGCCACCGATTCGAAAGGCTGCTTTACACGCAATGACGTATCTAACGATTTGTCGTCGGGGTAACGGAATTCGTGAGGCACATCCGGCATCTTTAGCAACGTCGTTGCGTGTGACACTTACAGTGCCTACAAGTAGTATTCAACCCCCTGCAGATTTAGCAGGTTTACACATTCGGAATTAACTTGGCATTGTGACATTTCGACTGTAGATCAGCCTGGAAGTGTGAAATGCACTGCAGCAAAAAAGAATGTTATTTCTTTTTTTTTTTTTTTTTTTTAAATTGTGAAAAGTTTATTCAGAGGGTCATTTATTATTCAACCCCTCAAACCACCAGAATTCTGTTTGGTTCCCCCAAAGTATTAAGAAGTCTTTCAGGCACAAAGAACAATGAGCTTCACATGTTTGGATTAATTATCACTTTTTCCAGCCTTTTCTGACTAATTAAGACCCTCCACAAACTTGTGAACAGCACTCATACTTGGTCAACATGGGAAAGACAAAGGAGCATTCCAAGGCCATCAGAGACAAGATCGTGGAGGGTCACAAGGCTGGCAAGGGGTACAAAACCCTTTCCAAGGAGTTGGGCCTACCTGTCTCCACTGTTGGGAGCATCATCCGGAAATGGAAGGCTTGCGGAACTACTGTTAGCCTTCCACGGCCTGGACAGCCTTTGAAAGTTTCCACCGGTGCCAAGGCCTGGCTTGTCCGAAGAGTCAAGGCTAACCCAAGAACAACAAGGAAGGAGCTCCAGGAAGATCTTATGGCAGTGGGGACATTGGTTTCAGTCAATACCATAAGTAACGTACTCCACCACAATGGTCTCCGTTCCAGACGAGCCCGTAAGGTACCTTTACTTTCAAAGCGTCATGTCAAGGCTCGTCTACAGTTTGCTCATGATCACTTGGAGGACTCTGAGACAGACTGGTTCAAGGTTCTCTGGTCTGATGAGACCAAGATCGAGATCTTTGGTGCCAACCACACACGTGACGTTTGGAGACTGGATGGCACTGCATACGACCCCAAGAATACCATCCCTACAGTCAAGCATGGTGGTGGCAGCATCATGCTGTGGGGCTGTTTCTCAGCCAAGGGGCCTGGCCATCTGGTCCGCATCCATGGGAAGATGGATAGCATGGTCTACCTGGAGATTTTGGCCAAGAACCTCCGCTCCTCCATCAAGGATCTTAAGATTGGTCGTCATTTCATCTTCCAACAAGACAACGACCCAAAGCACACAGCCAAGAAAACCAAGGCCTGGTTCAAGAGGGAAAAATCAAGGTGTTGCAGTGGCCTAGTCAGTCTCCTGACCTTAACGCAATTGAAAACTTGTGGAAGGAGCTCAAGATTAAAGTCCACATGAGACACCCAAAGAACCTAGATAACTTGGAGAAGATCTGCATGGAGGAGTGGGCCAAGATAACTCCAGAGACCTGTGCCGGCCTGATCAGGTCTTATAAAAGACGATTATTAGCTGTAATTGCAAACAAGGGTTATTCCACAAAATATTAAACCTAGGGGTTGAATAATAATTGACCCACACTTTTATGTTGAAAATGTATTAAAATTTAACTGAGCAACATAACTTGTTGGTTTGTAAGATTTATGCATCTGTTAATAAATCCTGCTCTTGTTTGAAGTTTGCAGGCTCTAACTTATTTGCATCTTATCAAACCTGCTAAATCTGCAGGGGGTTGAATACTACTTGTAGGCACTGTACGAGCGACCACTAACGATCAGAAATAATCACCTAATCGTTGATCGTTGACACGTCATTCATTTTCAAAAGATCGTTGCCCGTTCAGGACGCAGGTTGTTCGTCGTTCCTGAGGCAGCACATATCGCTACGTGTGACACCCAGGGAACGACGAACAACAGCTTACCTGTGTCCATTGGTGGCCCACTGTGTGACGTTGCTGTGACGCCGCACGAACCGCCCCCTTAAAAAAAAGAGGTTGTTCACCGGCCACAGCGATGTCGGTAGGAAGCTAAGTATGTGTGACTCTTCCTAGCGATATTGTTCGCCCAGCGATTTGCCCATGACGCAGAAACGACGGGTACGGGTGCGATTGCTAACGACATCGCTAGCGATGTCGCTGCGTGTAAAGCAGCCTTAAGTGTCAGTGAGGACAACATCTAGACCCCCAGCAGCCATATATTTATCATCTATCTTGTGGATAGGTAAAAATTGTTATTATGGGACAACCCCTTTAATCAAACATCTGAATTTATGTCACAACAGGATTTTTGCAGGCATCGTCAACTGTCATGGCAGCATCAGGATATTGTAACGCCTGCCAGGATCCACAGACTCCGATGGGATGTAATGGACAGGCTAGAGGGAAGCCACTCACCAAGCAGGACCCCCAGAACCCTGAAACCCTTTAACACCTACACAGGGATTTGGAATTGCACAGGGCCCCGGTGATCACTACCTGTGGAAGGCTGCAGTCCGAGAGAGTGGTAATCAGACAGGGTCGAACCAGGAAATGCAGAACAGGGACAAAATCAAGCAGGCAAGGACGTAATCAGAAAACCAGGCAAAGGTCAAATCTGGATCAGGTAGCGAGGTACAAAAACAGCAGGCAGGAGGGTAGTCAGGAAACAAGCAGAAGTCAGAACACCAGAATCACTAAACAGAACAGGACAGCAACCAGGAATACAGAACTATATTTGGCAGTGGTCAGCAGACAGGAGGAGAAATAAGAAGGGTGTGCTGTCTTCCCATTGGTTGCAGCTGAATGATGGTAACTTCAGCTGGAAGACACACACCACCAACAGTCAGCCAGTGGCTCCTCTCCCATCACCAGCACTATCCACGGCAGAAACATGGCGTCGCCTGGTGATCGAAGCAAAAGTCGCTGGAGCGGACTCCAGTGGGAATGTAACAGATATGTGGAAACTGTACTTCTCTGACATCTGTAATCAGCGCAGGGAGATGCAAACTTTGACCCACAGTGATTGACAGGCTAGCATGAATTAAAGGGGTGGTTCACCCATATTTTTTATTGTCTAGTTCGATATTATATTGAGAAACAATGTTTCTCTCAAATACCTTGTGTTGGCAATAATGCCTGTGACAGGCGCTATTGCAGACCGCTGTTCCCCGTCTAGTGACGTCACCGTCAAATGCTGCACACATCACATCCGTGCAGCCGGCTGCATTCTTCCAGACTCTGAGCTGTGAGCGGTGTTTCACTGCTGTCACAGCCCATCTGCTCCCTGCTCCCCCCTCCCTCCTCCCTCACAGCACAGTGCGCCTCCTGCTCCCCCTCCCTCCTCCCTCCTTGCAGAACGCTGCAAGCAAGAGACGCGCTGTGCTGTGAGGGAAGAGGGAGGAGGAGCAGGGAAGCAGATGGGCTCAGAATGCAGCCGGCTGCACGGATGTGACGTCTGCAGCACTTGACGGAGACGTCACTGGACGGGGAACAGCGGTCCACAATAGCTCCTCTCACAGGCACTATTGCCAACACAAGGTATTTGAGAGAAACATTGTTTCTCAATATAATATCGATCTAGACAATAAAAAATATGGGTGAACCACCCTTTTAATATCTGCTGCACTGCTTGTTAATCTATTATGATCACATTCTGTGGGAGAGCCACTTCTGTTCACTTCTCTCCTATATATGCTCACTGGACTATTTCATTAATGCCAGCTATAGCTTTTCTATACTGGTCTAGTGAGGTGTTGTGATCAAGACTTAAGCCCACTTTACATGCTACAATATATCTTACGATGTGTCGGCGGGGTCACGTCGTAAGTGACGCACATCTGGCATCGCAAGTTATATTGTAGCGCGTGACAGGTACGTGCGATTGCGATTGAACGTTAAAACGTTCATCGCACGCACGTCGTTCAATTGCTAAAAATTGAACGTGAGGTTGATCAATGTTCCCGAGGTAGCGCACATCGCAGTGTATGACACCCCGGGAACGATAAACAGATCTTACCTGCGTCCCGCGGCTCCCGCCGACAATGCGGAAGGGAAGGAGGTGGGCGGGATGTTTACGTCCCGCTCATCTCCGCCTCTCCACTTCTATTGGCCGGCTGCCGCTTGACGTCGATGTGACGCCAAACCTCCCTCCCACTCCAGGAAGTGGATGTTTGCCGCCCACATCGAGGTCGTATGGTCGGTAAGTACGTGTGACAGCAAATAATCATTTGTGCAACACGTTCAACAAATTGAACGTTCCGCACATACGATGGGGGCGGTTACAATCGCATACGATATTGTATGCTTAATCGTAACGTGTAAAGCAGGCTTTACTGGTGGTAGTTGTGCATTATTGGTGTGTGCTGTTGTGGTGTTAACCCTTGTTGTCTTTTTGTTGCTGCCTTCCTGCTCTTCCTTTTCTCCTTAGTCTCTTACCATTTATTTCTGTAACTTTGCCGTGTGTCTGAGTATTGGTTTTCCCCTGTCTGTCTTAATCTGTGTTCCCATCACTCTCCTGCTGCCCCTTCCTTCCCTGGGAAGTAACAGATTAGATTGGTCAAGAGAATAGTAAAGCACAGGACTCCGGCATCTTCACCTTCAG
Source organism: Anomaloglossus baeobatrachus (assembly GCF_048569485.1). NCBI lineage: Eukaryota > Metazoa > Chordata > Amphibia > Anura > Aromobatidae > Anomaloglossus > Anomaloglossus baeobatrachus. Next base: position 31,957,242 of record NC_134359.1, read on the forward strand.
GAGTAATCCGAAGGTTAGGGATAGCCTAGAGATAGGAGCCCACCATCCCTCGCTATCCAGTCATCACATTGTGACAATTTATTTGTATATTCAGTACCATATAAAATGCATTTGATATTTTCAGCTATTTGATTTTTTTACATTGTGTAATGTATTACCAATATGAATAGGTGCCAAGGTTGTCAGAAAATGGTAATAAAACAGTAAAAATAGTAAAAACAAAAGCGTAGAATATTCTTCAGACTCCATGATTGTTTAAAGGAAAATCCATCACATTTAGAAATTGCAGCTGCTACAAATGAATTTCCTTCATGAACACATGTCTATATCCTGATTACTTTGGATCTAATATCACATAAAATTGGCTTCTTTCATGGAACAGAAGTTATTTGATCTTAGTGTACTTTTTCAGGCCTCCCATGATGTTCAAACAAGGAGGACAGGAGGAGCTGAAACAGCGATTTATACAAAGTAAGGTAAACTGTGCGGAATGTGAGGACACAATGACACGTTGTTTGTGTCAGATCCATTTCACCACATCTTGTACCAGAGATCAGAGGAACTTAAATAACTCAAACAAGAAAGTAGAAGACGGCGCTAAAAAATGTGAAATAATAGAAAATATCGGATTGGTCACAGGAGCGAGACCGTAAAAGAACGAAATTAAAAAAGTTTAAAGAGTATTTTATTTTTTCGCTAAACTGTAGCGACATAATGAAGAATGCGGTATCCATTCGGCACTGATTAAATGTCTTTTCTCATCATCATAAATGTGTAAAATAGCAAAAAAAAAAAAAGTAACTTTCATTTTACCTTTTATTAAAACTCCTCACTACTTTCAAGAATGGAAAGATTTTTAATTCCGTACTTTATCCCTGTAGTGTATCAAAGGAAGGAGTGCAGCGCTTGCAAGCTCTTTGCAATAAAGCTTGTAAGAGATGTTCTGAGAGTTGAAGGATTGCAGTATCTGGGCAAATTCAGGTACCGCCATTCCTTTGTTGCAGAGACAAAGCTGCCTGTGCTTACCGCATGGAGGTGGGCACAATATGGGACAGCAGCATGACCACTCTGCTTGTCCAAATTGTCAAATATTGAGATGCAAATTGACATCTTATTAAAAATCCTCTCTATTCTCAAGAATTTTCAATCTAATAACCGTGTTTCCCCAAAAATAAGACAGGGTCTTATTTTTTGCTCTGAAAGATGGGCTAGAGGTGATGCTAGTCACTACTTACAGTTAGTATGTACAGAAGGGTAGTCAGACAAGCCGGGGTCAGAACATAGGAGACACAACAGGGCACAGGGAGTAAGCAGAAACGCAGTTAAGTAACAGGCCGAGAGTCGGAATTCCAGGAGAGTATGTATTTGATACAGGGATCAGACAGAGACGTGGTCAGGTAACGGTCCGAGGTCAGAAGCCAGGAGGTCACAACAAGAACAGGTAGCGGGCAGAGTAAGGTCAATTAACAGTCTGGGGTCAGCAAGCCAAGATCAAAACACTAAAGGGGGCTTTACACGCAGCGACATCGCTAGCGATGTCGCTGGTGAAAGGACTCCCCCCGTTGTTTGTGCATCACAGGCAGATCGCTGCCCGTGGCGTACAAAATTGCTAGTACCCATCACACTACTTACCTTCCTAGCGACGTCGCTGTAGCCGGCGAACTGCCTCTTTTCTAAGGGGGCGGTTCGTACGGCGTCACAGCGACGTCAAACGGCAGGTGTCCAATAGAAGCGGAGGGGTGGAGAGCAGCCGCAGAAAGTCACGCCCACCTCGATGCTGGAGGATGCAGGTACAATGTTGTTCCTCGTTCCTGGGGTGTCACACTTAGTGATGTGTGCCGCCTCAGGAACGATGAACAACCTGCGTCCTGCACGAGCAACGACATTTGGGAAATGGACAACGTGTCAACGATCTACGATTAGGCGAGTATTTTTGATCATTAGCGGTCGCTCGTACGTGTCACACGCAATGATGTCGCTAACGAGGCCGGATGTTTGTCACGAATTCCGTGACCCCAACGACATCTCGTTAGCGACGTCGTTGCGTGTAACGGGGCCTTAACACAAACAGAAGCCAAAAGCACAACTGAAGAACCAGAAAGTACGACTGCCAAAGTTCAGGAAGAGCATGCTCAGTAATGAAACAGAGCAATTACCAGGAACAAGGCGCAACTGACCAATCATCCCCCAGAACCAGAATGGAAACCTTGTGCAGAAAAACAACCTGTCAACAAGTGCTCAAGAAACACAGCAAACCATTACACATGGAAAATGCTCTGCATAAATGAAACATATAACTAGTTGAGGAGAGCATGGCAGAACATATCCAGTGTGAAAAATGCTCCGCACAGTGGAACCGTGACACTAGGGCTTATTTTAAGGTGATTCTTATATTTTCCCATGAACAACAATCCACATTTATTCAGAAATAATCATATCACATTCTGAAAGATCAACTGTCACGGATGTGTCACGTGTGACAGACAGTCATGTGGTTTCTGGCAATAGAAGGTCACAGCGTTTGGCTGCGCAAAATGCTCCTTGACTTTCCATTATTTCTGCTGTCAGTATTAATTGGTATAGGTAGCTTTCCTGCTGGATTTTCATCTCTCCCCCCTTTTGGACCCAGCAGGAACTCGCCATCCACCCAGCTGCTGATCATCACTATTCTCTTGGTGCTTAAATACTCCCTTCTTCCCTGGACTGGTGCTGGTGATATTATTCAGTTCATTCCAGCTCTGGTTAATAGCAGGTGGCTTGCTTTCATCTGTAGCATCGTTGCTGAAGCTTGCTGAACTCCTGCCTGTGTCATCTGTGGATAAGTTCATGCTTTTTCCCCTGTGTGTTCCCCTTGTGTCTTCTTTTAGCGTTTAGTGAGGTTGATGAAGAGCTCATCCCAACCGTTCCCTATTTAGGGTCCAGCCCTAGGGATACCCAGGGTCAGTTAATCGGCTTGGCACATACAGTGCCTACAAGTAGTATTCAACCCCCTGCAGATTTAGCAGGTTTACACATTCGGAATTAACTTGGCATTGTGACATTTGGACTGTAGATCAGCCTGGAAGTGTGAAATGCACTGCAGCAAAAAAGAATGTTATTTCTTTTTTTATTTTTTTTTTAAATTGTGAAAAGTTTATTCAGAGGGTCATTTATTATTCAACCCCTCAAACCACCAGAATTCTATTTGGTTCCCCTAAAGTATTAAGAAGTATTTCAGGCACAAAGAACAATGAGCTTCACATGTTTGGATTAATTATCTCTTTTTCCAGCCTTTTCTGACTACTTAAGACCCTCCCCAAACTTGTGAACAGCACTCATACTTGGTCAACATGGGAAAGACAAAGGAGCATTCCAAGGCCATCAGAGACAAGATCGTGGAGGGTCACAAGGCTGGCAAGGGGTACAAAACCCTTTCCAAGGAGTTGGGCCTACCTGTCTCCACTGTTGGGAGCATCATCCGGAAGTGGAAGGCTTATGGAACTACTGTTAGCCTTCCACGGCCTGGACAGCCTTTGAAAGTTTCCTCCCGTGCCGAGGCCAGGCTTGTCCGAAGAGTCAAGGCTAACCCAAGGACAACAAGGAAGGAGCTCCGGGAAGATCTCATGGCAGTGGGGACATTGGTTTCAGCCAATACCATAAGTAACGTACTCCACCGCAATGGTCTCCGTTCCAGACGAGCCCGTAAGGTACCTTTACTTTCAAAGCGTCATGTCAAGGCTCGTCTACAGTTTGCTCATGATCACTTGGAGGACTCTGAAACAGACTGGTTCAAGGTTCTTTGGTCTGATGAGACCAAGATCGAGATCTTTGGTGCCAACCACACACGTGACGTTTGGAGACTGGATGGCACTGCATACGACCCCAAGAATACCATCCCTACAGTCAAGCATGGTGGTGGCAGCATCATGCTGTGGGGCTGTTTCTCAGCCAAGGGGCCTGGCCATCTGGTCCGCATCCATGGGAAGATGGATAGCATGGCCTACCTGGAGATTTTGGCCAAGAACCTCCGCTCCTCCATCAAGGATCTTAAGATGGGTCGTCATTTCATCTTCCAACAAGACAACGACCCAAAGCACACAGCCAAGAAAACCAAGGCCTGGTTCAAGAGGGAAAAAATCAAGGTGTTGCAGTGGCCTAGTCAGTCTCCTGACCTTAACCCAATTGAAAACTTGTGGAAGGAGCTCAAGATTAAAGTCCACATGAGACACCCAAAGAACCTAGATAACTTGGAGAAGATCTGCATGGAGGAGTGGGCCAAGATAACTCCAGAGACCTGTGCCGGCCTGATCAGGTCTTATAAAAGACGATTATTAGCTGTAATTGCAAACAAGGGTTATTCCACAAAATATTAAACCTAGGGGTTGAATAATAATTGACCCACACTTTTATGTTGAAAATGTATTAAAATTTAACTGAGCAACATAACTTGTTGGTTTGTAAGATTTATGCATCTGTCAATAAATCCTGCTCTTGCTTGAAGTTTGCAGGCTCTAACTTATTTGCATCTTATCAAACCTGCTAAATCTGCAGGGGGTTGAATACTACTTGTAGGCACTGTAGGTGCTGAACCTATCTATGGTAGTGACAGACCCCAAGGACCAGCTGTAGGTTTTGTCAGGGGTCACCATCTCCCCCTTTCCCTAGACGCAGGAGTCCTCTTCCCGTACCTTTCGCCACTTGCTTGGAACTTCCCCGTACCTAGCGTGACATCAACATTTTGTGTTAATCCTATTACTAGTTCAAATGTATATTTTTTATCTGATCTGCTATAGTCATGGTGCAGAACCAGTCCAGTAGTGGTGGGTACCTACCAGATTTACAAAGGTGTAAATTACCTGCTTACATTAATTATTCTCTATGTACTACTACGTTTACCCCTAGAGACAGCAGACTCCCCCCTAAAAGAATCACGTTTACTAGTCTCCAAACAATTACAGTAGGAAAGTGAATGGTCTCTCACATACAAATTTGTACTCGATCTGTTTGTGAGAGCTGAAGTGCAATATTTTTGGAACGGTGACGGACCTGATAGCAACGCAAATCTCTGTGTGAGAACCCATCCACCATTGGCATTTGCCAACTGTAATTGTTTGAGGTCTGGTGAGTGTGATTTTTTTTGGGGGGGTGTCTGTTTCCTTTTTGGGGGTGTCCGCTTTCTTTTGGGGGGTCTGCTTTCTTTGCTGAAGAATCCTGCAGTATTCTTTAACCTTTTTAGCTGTTTGGACACTTTGTTATGGAACCACAACTAAGGCTTATTTTTGGAGTAGGGCTTATATTTTAAGCATACTCAAAAAAAACCCCAAAAATCCTACTAGGTCTTATTTTCTGGGTAGGTCTTATTTTTAGGGAAACAGTGTAGTTTACTGCTTGCTACTTAGATTACAAGCCACAGTCTATCAGAGGGGGCTGGTGTCTTATGCAAAGAGAGCAGCACTTATAAGCTCTTTATTATAAGTCTTGTAAGTGCTGTTTTAAAGCTAGCTGTAGTTTTAGTGTCCCGCTGCTAAAAAGATGCTGCAGAGACAAGTAGCCTTTGCTTGCAGCATTGGGGAGCTAACAATATGGATCATTGGTGCACTCAGGCTGCTGGTCCAAACCGTCATTCATCAGGAGCACACCACCCCCTGTCAAGCAGGAATCTGGAGGGAGGGGAGCGGTGTGCTGCTGAGCTGCAATTGTGAAAACCTTTTCATTTATTCTCTTCTTGTATTAATATCATCAAGTCATCCATGCTGTTGGTCCAAACAGTCACTTATCAGGAGCGCACCACTCCCTGGCAAGCAGGAAACTGGAGGGAGGGGAGCGGTGTGCTCCTGAGCTGCGATCATGAAAACCTTTTCATTTATTCTCTTCTTCTTGTATTAATATCATCAATGCATCCATGCTGCTGGTTCAAACAGTCATTTTTGAGGAGCGCACCACTCCCTGGCAAGCAGGTAACTGGAGAGAGGGGAGCGGTATGTGTTGTGAATGTCATCCAAGGGGGTGATGGTTTGGAGCTCCCTCTGCTGATTAGGACTGGGGGTGAATTGGGGGAGTTAATTGAGCGTTTGGGAAGCCTAATTGCAGATCAGCCTGGGTTATATAGAAGAGCAGTGTCTGCTGGCTGGGGTCGGTTATTGATGTTGTTGCTCTGTCTCTAAATTGGCTTGGAGTTGTCCTTCCATTAATTCAGTGCCTGTCCCATTCCAGATAAGTTGCAAGTTATTTGCTTTATTGACTGGTCCCCACCTGAAGGTGTTTCTTTTTCTTTTTGTTTTGCTTAAAGTCAGTTTTCTTGCAGGAGAAGAATTGTCTTTCTGTTTTGATGAGCATGGGGGTTCCTCCTCTGCAGGCCCCACTGCAAGAAAAGGGAGATTCTCCCTGTTCTATTTGATTATTTGCACTTTTGTATTTCTTGTGTTATTTTTGGTATTTTGTTTCTCCCATTATTTACAAGAGTACCTGATATAGTGGGGAAGAGTCCGTGTGGTCTCAGTATTTTCCTTATCAGGAGATTGTTATTTTTCCGCAGGGTTTTTGAACTGACCGCAATCAGTTATCTGTCCTGTCCTGTTCTATCTAGGAAATCGGGACTCGCCTTTTCTAATCTATATTTCCTATCTGTGTATTGTGTTTTCTTACATCACCATTGACTTTATATGTCGGGGGCTTGCTATTCCTTTGGGGACTACTCTAAGGCAAGATAGGTTTCCTCATTTCTATCTGTGAGGTGTAGTAAATTTCTCCGGCTGTTACGTGGCGTCTAGGTGTTTAGGCTCCATGGCTACTTCTAGTGTGGTCTGACAGATTGCGGTAAGCTCAGGTTCCAACTACTCTTGTGTTTTTTCTTCTTATGGGATTTTTGTGATCATCCATGGTGACTAGATCATAATAGGTGTGCTCCTGAGCTGTGATCATACCTTTTAATTTATTCTCTTCTTCTTGTATTAATACATCATATCAGAGATTTATAATGCATGTTGACATGACATTGCCAGGATTGCACCAATCCAGTTATTAAGCTATGCCTAACATACTCATTGCTAGAAACACAACAGCAGCGTCCACAGCCTGTATCCAACACATGTCCAAGTGGTACCGTCAAGCCCCTTACTCTTTTTACCCCATCTCGTCAGTACAATTTTGTTTTCTGACTACCCTAGTAATCTGAAAAAAACAGTGCTGGTCCTATTGCTGGAACCTCCATGGATCCTGACTACAAAGGGGCAGCAGCTCAGCGCTCTCTCGAAATTGTGCGGAGATCTGGAGCTGAACTCCATTAAAGTTAAGATTATATAGACATCTATGATGTTTGGTTTCCTCATTTACAACCTCCCAATCACCCTCCTCCATTAACTACTGAAAACAGCAGCTCTTGCGCTGGAGGACTCAGTGCAGGCACACGTTGCATTACTTTGTATTGGCATGATGTAATACTGCATTTCTCCAGCAGTGGCCGCTATTTTAACACTATAAATTGCCTGATCCGCGGCAATCAGGTCCTTAGAGAAAGGGTTGTTAAAATGGAATTATCCCATTAACTTCTTTCTGGTTCAGCTGCATAAACCAGCGGGTCAAAATAAGAAAAAAAAATTGTAATAATTTGCGTTTCAGCGTTTAGAATTTTACATTTCTGAAAAAAAGTGAATTCTTTAAGTTTCACTCGTCTCTAGTTGACACTCTACAAGTAAGAAATTATAGTATAATAATTAAAAAATGAAAAGTACCAGCATCCGACTATATGCAAGCTAATTGGGTCTATGTTACCCGCCGTCCAGTCTTTTCTCCGCAGTCGAGCAGCCCACTTAAGAAAACCTACAAAGCCAAAAAACAAATCAGATTTGCAACCTTGTAGACACATTTACCCAGTTTATATTTATTTTAATAAGAGAGCAGTATCTCAGATGATGAAATAGCGGCTCCTGAGAAAAAAACATTGCCGGATAATGAACCATTCCTATTTTTATATATTTCAACTGTTCTTTAATAACTCCTCTGTGATCCTCGCAGTGTGAAGACATACAGTTATCCTTTAAACTAAATCCATTATTCCACACCAGTGCATTGCATTTATAAACTGGAACATTTATTGATGTCGACTGGGAAGACACAAAAAACGTCCCTTTCTTTTGTTCCGCTGTGCACGGCGGTCACATGACGATCGATTAATTTGCTATTGATAAATTTTGTAACCCTTGAAGCAGGATGATAGGTGATGAAGAACGGCCCTCAGTAAGCCTGTATATTCCTAGCAGACATTTTTGGGGCAGTGTTTTGTTATCTGGGGGAACACATTTTTTAAAACTTGAATTACTTAGCCTTTTTAGGCCCCCTTCACACGTCCGTGAAAATCACGGACATGTCAAAGGTGCGTATTGCCCTCCGTGTGCCGTGTTTATGGCACACGTGTGTTCTCCTTGTGCTATCCATGATAACATACGGAGAACGGGAACTTTCTGCTCACCTGTCCCTGGCGTTGCTGTCCGTGGTGCTGATCTGCGGTCTACGGTCCTGCCGACTCCCCGCTGCTGTTGCTTCCGTTCCACAGTGGAGTGAATATTCATGAGCATAATGAGCGGGGGTCGGAAGCAAGTGCCAGCAGCGGCAGAGACAGGAGTGCTGGAGAAGGTGAGTATAGAAATTCTTTTTATTTCTGGTGCGTGTCATACGGTTCACATCCATGCGGTCTGTGTGCAGTCCGTGTGACACCCGTGATGCTGGAGAAAAATGGACATGTCTACGTGTGGAGCACACGGACACACGGTCCATGGCAAAACACGGACATGAGCGCAGACCCATTGATTTTAATGGGTCTACGTGTGCCCGTGTCTCCGGCACGTGAGGAAATGGACCAAACACGTATCGGAGACACGGACGTGTGAAGGGGGCCTTATAGAAATTTTTTTGAGTTTTTGTAGACTGGACGTGTCTCCCACTTAGGGTTGAATCTTTGAAGGGAAGATAAAATGGATATTACAGGGATAAGTAACTCAACATACCTAAAAATGTGCACACAACATAGGAACAGTCCCAACTGTTGACCCAAAACCTTGCTCTGTTCTCTTCATGGGTGGAGCCTTCCTGCTCTGTTCTGCTCATTGGTGGAGCCTCCCTGATCTGATGTTTCCCATACCCTGTTAAAAATTATTTTCTGTGACCACCACAGTAAACTATCTTGGGAAACTAAATTTTATGATCACTAAGGGTACTTTCACACTTGCGTTGTTTTCCTTCCGTTACAATCTGCCCTTTTGGAAAACAGCGGAATCCGTTAACGGATTCCGCTGTTTCCCATAGACTTGTATGGTTGACGGATTGTACCAAAAGGACCTGCGTTGCTTCCGCTGGGTGACGCTCTGTTGCTTCCGCCCAGCGGGAGGAACGCAGCATGTAACGTTGTTTTGAGCAGCGGAATCCTCTGGATTTCACTGCGCATGCTCTTTTTTTTTTTTTTTTTAAATTAAACTTTATTTTGGCTCGCAGTGGCCGAACGTTCAGCTGAGCGCCCGCCCGCCGGCATGCCCGGCCGCCGGCAAGTGACAGCGCTCAGCTGAGCGCCCGCCCGCCGGCATGCCCGGCCGCCGGCAAGTGACAGCGCTCAGCTGAGCGCCCGCCGGCATGCCCGGGCGCCGGCAAGTGACAGCGCTCAGCTGAGCGCCCGCCGGCATGCCCGGGCGCCGGCAAGTGACAGCGCTCAGCTGATCACCCGGCGGTCGGCTGCAGGGAGCGATCAGCTGATCACCCGGCGGCCGGCTACTGGGAGCGATCAGCTGATCACCCGGCGGCCGGCTGCAGGGAGCGATCAGCTGATCACCCGGCGGCCGGCTGCAGGGAGCGATCAGCTTATCACCCGGCGGCCGGCAAGTGACAGCGCTCAGCTGATCACCCGGCGGTCGGCTGCAGGGAGAGATCAGCTGATCACCCGGCGGCCGGCTGCATGGAGCGATCAGCTGATCGTTCACAATAGTCTGCCGCTCGTAAAACTGTAAAAAAAAAAAAAATCAAAACGAATTGCGTTGTTTTGCAGCATCCGTTGTGCCACTATATGCAACACATCCGTTGCATCTGTTACACAACACAATGCAACGGATACCGTTCAACACAAGTGTGAAACTAGCCTAAGACAGACAATATTATAAGTGCAAATATCATTTGGCATAGAAGAAGGAAACACATAGGAACCATGACATTAACCTTGATATAGTATATGGGACACTTTATCTGTTATACAAGTTGTTCTTTGTTTCGTCAATTACCTTAGGCTTTATTAGTTAAAGGGGTAATCCAGGATCACAAAAAATGAGGCTAAAGGTAATAAATGTAATAAAAATACCAAACCATGTTTTATATGCTTTGTTATTATACATCACTAATAGATCCTATGTTGCTTAAGAAGTGTGGCTATATTCCCCGCCAGTCTCTGTTTATTTACTTCTCTGCAGTAATTGATATACAAATAACAATATATAATAAACCAACATGTATTTCTCTAACTAAAAAACTATTAATATATTGAGGGATCACACACATCTGATTGTTAGATGGTCTCCTTACTGCCCCCTACATGGCCTAATTGTCATGCGCTATGCGGATCCGCACTTGCGGATTAGATACGGCATCAGACTCTATTCACATTGCAGAGTCCGACAGGCAACCTGTAATCTCTTAATTGCTCAGCTTTGCTGGGCGTCGGCTGAGTTGTCTCACTACTCCCAGCTATTAATCCTTTTTGGATCAGTGTGCAACTCTTCTGAGAGTCATGTTGCTGATTAGCATCCGCAATGGCTGCCTTCCTATTTTAGGCTGGGGAGTGTGTTAGGAGATCATCGAAGATGCATTCCGTGATCCCAGTCTCAGTGGTTGTCAGTGCATGGTGAGCTACAGTTGCTATTCTGTATGGTGTGAATGTTCCCCTGTTGTACATTTACTTCCTCCCCTTTTCTGTATTTTCCTGTACACGCCTTTGTGTTTGAGTGCAGTGTGTACAAGTTTTTATTCTCCCTTGTCTTTGTCGTTTCTGTGGGGTTTTGCCACTGGGTTTCTGGCTCACTCCCAGGGTGGGGGGTAAGATCAGGGCTCGGACAGGAGTTAAGGTTACACTGGGGGCTCGGATCTGGCTACCATCAAGCCTACCTCTGAGATAAGGAACAGCACAGGCTCTCAAGTCTGAGGGCCAGCCTAGGAGCCCCTGTTCTGTCAATACATACCCTTGACACTAATCATTTGATTGGATATAGATATTGGGTTGAATGTTGTCAATTTAGGGCAGAAATTAAGGATATATAACCCCATGAGAATAAAATATGGAATATATGGTTGCTATATAATGGAGGACTACTTTTAGAAGGGTGTTATACAGTGATACCATATGGCAGCACATGCAGTTCTTCAAACACAATGATACAGAACTGTAGTCACTTCGACCTGGTGAATCAATTTTACCATTTCTAACGGTAATTTAACAGTGATGAGCCCACCATTATATTTTATTCTTATCCAATCAAGGGTAGAAATTAGAAGCAAAAACTAATTTTTTAGAACTAAATTGTATCTTTATATTAATTTAAATGCAAGTTAACCTTCCCAATGATCACATGATGCAAAAAAAAAATAAAATAAAAAAAAATAAAAAAAAAATTTCCATTTTCTTTTAAATGACTCTGGGGCTATTTTCTTTTTTTACTGTTGTATAAACAAGGAATTGAAGGGTAAAATACTTAAAAGTTAATGCCATAGTGCTAATGTGCCTTTTAAATCACGTCAGCAGCAATCACTGCATTATAATTAACAAGTTATTGAACCAGCAATAAAATGAACATCACATTACTTCTTAAAGCAGTAGCATAAAATGGCTAATAAATAGTATAAGGCAGACAAATTGCAGAGTAATAGAAATTTTCTAAAGATTTATGGGGTGTAGAAAGATGGATGTGCTATTAGCCAGACCGCCTATACTTGACAAAATTCTTTTACAAAGACATACTAACCACGGGTGTCAGAGATCAACAGTCTAAGTGGCTTACCTAAACTTCAGCCGAGCGCTGCTCTGGAGATGTTAATAAAGTGGATTCTGCTGCTGCCACATGAAAAGACGCTGATTAGTCAGTAGATAGCGGAATGTTTACCTGCCAACTGCCTCTTTTTTTAGGAAGCAAATTTTTCCAGGTAAATACGATTGGCTGCAAAGTCTGAAAAATTGTAACATATCTTTGCATTCCGAATGGTTTGGAATTTGGAATATTTCTTTGAATTCCGAATAGTTTGGAATGTATCATTTTCCAGATTAGCAATAAATAAAAATTCGACAAATTTTCAGTATCTCAAAAGGGCCTAAATGGGTTAGTCAGGTTTTTAAATCTGATGGTCAATGATATTAGATTGCTGGGGAGGGGGTCCGATTTTCGCCACCGTCTCCAATCAGCCTCTTAAGGGCACTTTACACGCAGCGATATCGGTATCGATATCGCTAGCGAGCGTACCCGCCCCCGTCGGTTGTGCGTCACAGGTAAATCACTGCCCGTGGCGCACAACATCGCTTACACCAGTCACACATACTTACATGCCTAGCAATGTCGCTGTGGCTGGCGAACCGCCTCCTTTCTCAGGGGGTGATGTGTGCGGCGTCACAGCGACGTCACATGGCAGCCGTCCAATAGAAGCGGAGGGGCAGAGATGAGTGGGCGGAATATCCCACCTACCTCCTTCCTTCCTCATTGCCGGCGGCCGTAGGTACGATGTAGTTACTCGTTCCTGCGGTGTCACACATAGCAATGTGTGCTGCCGCAGGAACAACGAACAACCTGCGTCCGCGTCCTGCAACAGCAATGATATTTGGGATTAGAACGACGCGTCAACGATCAAAGATAAGGTGAGTAATTTTGATCGTTAACGGTTGTTCCTGCATTTCACACGCAACGACGTCGCCAACGAGGCCGGATGTGCGTCACGAATTCCGTGACCCCAACGACATCTCGTTAGCGATGTCGTTGCGTGTAAAGCGGCCTTTAAAAAATCAGCTTAATGTTTAGCTCTGATCTATTCAATATCTTGACCAGCAATGGCTGAAAAAAAATAAATCATTGGCAGTAGTGTTGTCAAGGTAGAAATTTAGGTAAGACTGCTAATGGAGTCTTTGTTGAGGGCATTAGAGGCACGGGGCCAAATTATCTATCTGCGCAGATATAATAAATGACTTGGAAAACAATGACCACAGAAACTCTGTTCACTCTTTGAGCCAGTATATATGACTGACCCATGTAATGAATAGATCAGATATTAGAATTACATTTCAACCTTCAAACATGTACAAAGTATCAAAAACTGTCTTTTCTCACACATCGAAGCCGTATAGGGAGGTTCAGGGAGGTGCGTTGGAACATAGAAACACACATTTCATCCCACAAATAACACTTTCCTTCTTTGTGTGAAACGACTGATAAGACTTTCACCATGAAGACCTTCACTGTTCATTGTTTGTACATTTGTTCACCAGCTTCACTCTCCCTGGTTAACCCCCTCTTGAACATACAGCTTAGAATCATATTATGGCGTCTGTGCGATAGTCATATAGACACACAGATATTTATGCAGTGACATCTATATTTTGATTATTTACATACACAGATAATCTTATTACATCTGAACAAACAACCTATAGCCCAGGCTACCCTCACAGTGTAAGGTAGCATCAGTGGTACTAGGGTACCACTAGTGATGGGCGAACTTGCAGATATCTGGAATTGTCCGGAATAACTGGACTTAAAAAAAAAAAAAAAAATCGGCTCTAGTCCAGAATGAATCCTTGATATCTGGCAGGACACCAGTCCAAATATGAGTCTATGGGGACCAGAATGTTGCACTTAAAAAAATGATGGTAGAAGGCATAGGGGGATTATCTAGGGCTTAGTGGCAGCTTATTACCCTGATTGCCACTGCACCAGGGCAACCAGGAAGAGCCAGGTAAAGTTCCAGGATTGATACATCTAATGGATGCAATAATCCTGGGTGGCTGCAGGCTACAAGCTTCTTACTCCTCTCACCTGGAATCTCGGACTCTTCTTTATAAACTGCTCCAGGTCTCTCATATTTGAAGGCATCTTCTCTTCTCCCAACAGCAATTTTAAGATCTCTCCACAGATGTCAATGGGATCTAGATCTGTGCTCATTGCTGCCACTTTAGAATTCTCCAGCGCTTTGTTTCCATCCATTTCTGGAAGCTTCTTGAAGTCTGGTTGGGGTCATGGTCCTGCTGGAAGACCCCTGACCTAGGACACAAACTCATTTTTTCTGACAATGCACAATACATTGCTACCCAAAATCCTTTTGTAATCTTCAGATTTCATGATGCCTTGCACACAGTCACTACACCAGTACACTCAGTACCAGCAAAACAACCACAAAACATCTCTGAGCCTCCACCATATCTGACTGTAGATCCGGTGTTCTTTTCTTTGTAGGCCTCATTCAGTTTTTGGTCATTTGTATAATGAGGCACTTTATGAAAAACCTCTATCTTGGTCTCATCTTTCCCAGAAGGATTTTGATTACTTACATACATTTTGGCAAATTGCAGTCTAGTTTTTTTGTGTTTCTGTCAGCATGGGGGCCCTTCTGGGTTTCCTCCATAGCATTTCATTCACATGTGGACAGATAGTTTACACTGACACTGATGCACCCTGAGCCTGCAGGACAACTTCAAATTCTTTTGAACTTGATTTGGGCAGCTTATTCCCCATCCAGACTATCCTGCTTTAAAACCTTTCATCAATTTTTGCCTGCTGTCCACATCCAGGAGATTAACTACAGTGCCATGGGTTGTAAATTGATTATGTTGCGCACCATGGATAAAGGAACATCAAGATCTCTGGAGATGGACTTGCGATTATCAATATTTTTCAACAATTTTGGTTCTTAATTAAGACCTCAGATAGTTTTATTTTCCTCTTTCTGTTCTCCATGCTTAGTGTGGCACACATAGACATACAATGCAAAGATTGAGTCAACGTCTCCCCCTTTTATCTGGTTTCAGATGTGATTTTCATATTGCCCACTCCTGTTACTTGCCACAGGTGAATTTAAAAGTGCAGCACATGCTTGAAAAAAAGATGTTTACCTACATGTTTAGAAAGGTGAAAACAATTTTGGCCAACCTATTTTAGGGTTTCCGTGTAAAATGTCCAATTTGTCGTTTTTTCATTTTTTTGTGTTTTTCCAATACACACAAAGGAAATAAACTTGTATAATAAAACATATGTAATTGCAATAGTACTCTTGGAGAAATGCTTTATTTTCTGGAACAATTTCAAAGGTGTCAACACTTTTGGCCCTGATTGTATATAGTATAGACTGGGGAGAATCTGTTTATACATTTATATCTCCCAATACTCCCATTCGTTCTGATAATATAGCAAAGCTAAATTTTATCGCCCCGGACCTATATATATATATATATATATATATATATATATATATACAGTGCCTACAAGTAGTATTCAACCCCTTGCAGATTTAGCAGGTTTACACATTCGGAATTAACTTGGCATTGTGACATTTGGACTGTAGATCAGCCTGGAAGTGTGAAATGCAGCAAAAAAGAATGTTATTCCCCTAAAGTATTAAGAAGTATTTCAGGCACAAAGAACAATGAGCTTCACAGGTTTGGATTAATTATCTCTTTTTCCAGCCTTTTCTGACTAATTAAGACCCTCCCCAAACTTGTGAACAGCACTCATACATGGTCAACATGGGAAAGACAAAGGAGCATTCCAAGGCCATGACAGACAAGATCGTGGAGGGTCACAAGGCTGGCAAGGGGTACAAAACCCTTTCCAAGGAGTTGGGCCTACCTGTCTCCACTGTTGGGAGCATCATCCGGAAGTGGAAGGCTTATAGAACTACTGTTAGCCTTTCACGGCCTGGACAGCCTTTGAATGTTTCCTCCCGTGCCGAGGCCAGGCTTGTCCGAAGAGTCAAGGCTAACCCAAGGACAACAAGGAAGGAGCTCCGGGAAGATCTCATGGCAGTGGGGACATTGGTTTCAGTCAATACCATAAGTAACGTACTCCACCGCAATGGTCTCCGTTCCAGACGAGCCCGTAAGGTACCTTTACTTTCAAAGCGGCATGTCAAGTCTCGTCTACAGTTTGCTCATGATCACTTGGAGGACTCTGAGACAGACTGATTCAAGGTTCTCTGGTCTGATGAGACCAAGATCGAAATCTTTGGTGCCAACCACACACGTGACGCTTGGAGACTGGATGGCACTGCATACGACCCCAAGAATACCATCCCTACAGTCAAGCATGGTGGTGGCAGCATCATGTTGTGGGGCTGTTTCTCAGCCAAGGGGCCTGGCCATCTGGTCCGCATCCATGGGAAGATGGATAGCACGGCCTACCTGGAGATTTTGGCCAAGAACCTCCGCTCCTCCATCAAGGATCTTAAGATGGGTCGTCATTTCATCTTCCAACAAGACAACGACCCAAAGCACACAGCCAAGAAAACCAAGGCCTGGTTCAAGAGAGAAAAAATCAAGGTGTTGCAGTGGCCTAGTCAGTCTCCTGACCTTAACCCAATTGAAAACTTGTGGAAGGAGCTCAAGATTAAAGTCCACATGAGACACCCAAAGAACCTAGATAACTTGGAGAAGATCTGCATGGAGGAGTGGGCCAAGATAACTCCAGAGACCTGTGCCGGCCTGATCAGGTCTTATAAAAGATGATTATTAGCTGTAATTGCAAACAAGGGTTATTCCACAAAATATTAAACCTAGGGGTTGAATAATAATTGACCCACACTTTTATGTTGAAAATGTATTAAAATTTAACTGAGCAACATAACTTGTTGGTTTGTAAGATTTATGCATCTGTTAATAAATCCTGCTCTTGTTTGAAGTTTGCAGGCTCTAACTTATTTGCATCTTATCAAACCTGCTAAATCTGCAGGGGGTTGAATACTACTTGTAGGCACTGTAGGTCCAGAACGATGAAATTTAGCTTTGCTTTATATATATATATATATATATATATATATATATATATATATATATATATATATATATACATATATATATATATATATATAATTGCCTTACTCTGTCTGTCTGTCTGTCTGTCTGTCTGTCTGTCTGTCTTGCTCCAAAATTGTGTCCTTACGGTGACACAAAGCTGATTGGCCGCTGGGCTTGCCATGGCCCCGCCCCCCCGCACGGATTGGCCGCTCGCCCAGGCTGCGCCCCCACACGGATTGGCCGGCCGCTCGCCCAGGCTCCGCCCCCCCACAGATTGGCCTCTCGCCCCGGCACCCTGCAGGCATTGGCAACTCGGCCACGCCCCGCCCCCCTCACGCAATGCACGCTAGCTCTGGCCCCGCCCCCCCCACGCATTCCCCGAACCGACACGGAGCTACGACTCCCAGGTGAGTACTGTACCCCCGGGAGCCGACATCAGCGTACGCCGCCAAACCAGCCAACACATACCCTCGCATTGCTGGGGTTGGCCGGCGTATCCTGGTGTGGGCTCCCGTGCGAGCGGGGGACAAGATACGCTGGTAACCATGGTAGCATAGTTACCAGCGCATCAAGGTCCTGCAGTGGCGGAACATACACACACGCACACACATAACAGCACACACACACACACACACACACATCAGATCACACACACCTCACACACACATCACATCGCATCCACACACTCACAACATCCTGGGATATCGCTTGCTTCTCGGCGGCGATACTGTGCTGTGAGCTTCCAGGACCTGCCGGAGGATCACATGGCCAGAAGCATGTGGCATCTCCGGATGTTGTGAGTGTGAGCGCATATGTGCAATATCGTCAGTGTGTGTGTGAGTGTATGTGATCGGGTGTATGTGAGTGTATGCGATCGGGTGTGTTTGAGTGTGGGTGAGTGTATGCGATCGGATCTGTGAGTGTCGGCAGAGGAGCACGGCGTGCTGGAGGAGGCTGGGAGGAGAGAGGCTGATCCTGGGGAAGGCTGGGATGGGGAGGCTGAGAGAAGAGAGGCTGATGCTGGGGGAGGCTGAGGCTGGGGTAGACTGGGAGGAGAGAGGCTGATGCTGGGGACCGAAAAGGCTGATGCTGGGAGGAGAGAGGCTGATGCTGGGGGAGGCTGATGCTGGGGACAGAGAGGTTGATGCTGGGAGGAGAGAGGCTGATGCTGGGAGGAGAGAGGCTGATGCTGGGAGGAGAGAGGCTGATGCTGGGAGGAGAGAGGCTGATGCTGGGGGAGGCTGAGGCTGGGGTAGGCTTGGAGGAGAGAGGCTGATGCTGGGAAGAGAGAGGCTGATGCTGGGAGGAGAGAGGCTGATGCTGGGGGAGGCTGATGCTGGGGGAGGCTGAGGCTGGGGTAGGCTGGGAGGAGAGAGGCTGATGCTGGGGACAGAAAAGGCTGATGCTGGGAGGAGAGAGGCTGATGCTGGGAGGAGAGAGGCTGATGCTGGGGGAGGCTGAGGCTGGAGTAGGCTGGGAGGAGAGAGGCTGATGCTGGGAGGAGAGAGGCTGATGCTGGGAGGAGAGAGGCTGATGCTAGGGACAGAAAAGGCTGATGCTGGGAGGAGAGAGGCTGATGCTGGGGACAGAAAAGGCTGATGCTGGGAGGAGAGAGGCTGATGCTGGGATGAGAGAGGCTGATGCTGGGGACAGAGAGGCTGATGCTGGGGACAGAGAGGCTGATGCTGGGAGGAGAGAGGCTGATGCTGCGGGTAGAGAGGCTGATGCTGGGAGGAGAGAGGCTGATGCTGCGGGCAGAGAGGCTGATACTGCGGGTAGAGAGGCTGATGCTGGTGCAGCATGGGGGATGGAGCACGATGGGGGGTGCGCATCATGGGGGATGGAGCACGTTTGGGAGTGCGCAGCATGGCGGATGGAGCACGTTTGGGAGTGCGCAGCATGGCAGATGGAGCACGTTTGGGAGTGCGCATCATGGCGGATGGAGCACGTTTGGGAGTGTGCAGCATGGCGGATGGAGCACGTTTGGGAGTGCGCAGCATGGCGGATGGAGTACGTTTGGGAGTGCGCAGCATGGCGGATGGAGCACGTTTAGGAGTGCGCAGCATGGCGGATGGACCACGTTTGGGAGTGCGCAGCATGGCGGATGGAGCACGTTTGGGAGTGCGCAGCATGGCGGATGGAGCACGTTTGGGAGTGCGCAGCATGGCGGATGGAGCACGTTTCGGAGTGTGCAGCATAGGGGATGGACCACGATGGGGAGTGCGCTGCATGGGGGATGGAGCACGATGGGGAGTGCGCTGCATGGGGGATGGAGCACGATGGGAAGTGCACACCTCCCCCCAACACACACACACGCGCACTGCACAACACACCACACACACACACTGGGAACCACAAACAACTGCCCTACACAGACACCCACACACACAGACAACGCTGCACACACACAACACCCAACACACAAACACCGCAGCACACACAAATATACGCACATACCGCACAACACACACATTGCACAAAACATACCTCCCCCCAAAACACACCACACACACACAAACCGAGCAACACACACACAACGCTACAGACACACAGCGCTCCACAAACAACGCAACACACGCAACACACATACAACACCGCTCTCACCCCCCGTCACACCCAGACAACACCCAGAACATGTACAGCCCCTACACAAACACTTGGTAACTACACACAACAACATCTATATATATATATATATATATATATATATAACAAAAATCATACATGAACTACACAATACGTAAATTCTAGAATATCCGATGCGTAGAATCGGGCCACCTTCTAGTATATATATATATAGTTAGGTCCAGAAATCTTTGGACAGTGACACAATTTTCGCGAGTTGGGCTCTGCATGCCACCACATTGGATTTGAAATGAAACCTCTACAACAGAATTCAAGTGCAGATTGTAACGTTTAATTTGAAGGTTTGAACAAAAATATCTGATAGAAATTGTAGGAATTGTGCACATTTCTTTACAAACACTCCACATTTTAGGAGGTCAAAAGTAATTGGACAAATAAACCAAACCCAAACAAAATATTTTTATTTTCAATATTTTGTTGCGAATCCTTTGGAGGCAATCACTGCCTTAAGTCTAGAACCCGTGGACATCTCCAAACGCTGGGTTTCCTCCTTCTTAATGCTTTGCCAGGCCTTTACAGCCGCAGCCTTCAGGTCTTGCTTGTTTGTTGGTCTTTCCGTCTTAAGTCTGGATTTGAGCAAGTGAAATGCATGCTCAATTGGGTTAAGATCTGGTGATTGACTTGGCCATTGCAGAATGTTCCACTTTTTTGCACTCATGAAATCCTGGGTAGCTTTGGCTGTATGCTTGGGGTCATTGTCCATCTGTACTATGAAGCGCCGTCCGATCAACTTTGCGGCATTTGGCTGAATCTGGGCTGAAAGTATATCCCGGTACACTTCAGAATTCATCCGGCTACTCTTGTCTGCTGTTATGTCATCAATAAACACAAGTGACCCAGTGCCACTGAAAGCCATGCATGCCCATGCCATCACGTTGCCTCCACCATGTTTTACAGAGGATGTGGTGTGCCTTGGATCATGTGCCGTTCCCTTTCTTCTCCAAACTTTTTTCTTCCCATCATTCTGGTACAGGTTGATCTTTGTCTCATCTGTCCATTGAATACTTTTCCAGAACTGAGCTGGCTTCATGAGGTGTTTTTCAGCAAATTTAACTCTGGCCTGTCTATTTTTGGAATTGAGGAATGGTTTGCATCTAGATGTGAACCCTTTGTATTTACTTTCATGTAGTCTTCTCTTTACTGTTGACTTAGAGACAGATACACCTACTTCACTGAGAGTGTTCTGGACTTCAGTTGATGTTGTGAACGGGTTCTTCTTCACCAAAGAAAGTATACGGCGATCATCCACCACTGTTGTCATCAGTGGACGCCCAGGCCTTTTTGAGTTCCCAAGCTCACCAGTCAATTCCTTTTTTCTCAGAATGTACCCAACTGTTGATTTTGCTACTCCAAGCATGTCTGCTATCTCTCTGATGGATTTTTTCTTTTTTTTCAGCCTCAGGATGTTCTGCTTCACCTCAATTGAGAGTTCCTTAGACCGCATGTTGTCTGGTCACAGCAACAGCTTCCAAATGCAAAACCACACACCTGTAATCAACCCCAGACCTTTTAACTACTTCATTGATTACAGGTTAACGAGGGAGACGCCTTCAGAGTTAATTGCAGCCCTTAGAGTCCCTTGTCCAATTGCTTTTGGTCCCTTGAAAAAGAGGAGGCTATGCATTACAGAGCTATGATTCCTAAACACTTTCTCCGATTTGGATGTGAAAACTCTCATATTGCAGCTGGGAGTGTGCACTTTCAGCCCATATTACATATATAATTGTATTTCTGAACATGTTTTCGTAAACAGCTAAAATAACAAAACTTGTGTCACTGTCCAAATATTTCTGGCCCTGAGTGTATATATATATATATACAATGTACAATGGTAGACTAAAAACTAAAAATCCCCTTTTGTAATGCAACTTTCTATTATTTAGAATTTTGCTCTGGTCGTCAAGAACCAAGACATATTTGGAATAGAAGTTCGGGGAGGTTGAACATAAATAAATATAATACTGTATATATATATATATATATATATCTATATATATAATTGCCTTATTCTGTCTGTCTGTCTTGCTCCAAAATTGTGTCCTTACGGTGACACAAAGCTGATTGGCCGCTGGGCTCGCCATGGCCCCGCCCCCCCGCACGGATTGGCCGCTCGCCCAGGCTGCGCCCCCACACGAATTGGCCGGCCGCTCGCCCAGGCTCCGCCCCCCCACAGATTGGCCTCTTGCCCCGGCACCCTGCAGGCATTGGCAACTCTGCCACGCCCCGCCCCCCTCACGCAATGCACGCTAGCTCTGGCCCCGCCCCCCCACGCATTCCCCAAACCGACACGGAGCTACGACTCCCAGGTGAGTACTGTACCCCCGGGAGCCGACATCAGCGTACGCCGCCAACCCAGCCGACACATACCCTCGCATTGCTGGGGCTGGCCGGCGTATGCTGGTGTGGGCTCCCGTGCGAGCGAGGGACGAGATATGCTGGTAACCATGGTAGCATAGTTACCAGCGCATCAAGGTCCTGCAGCAGCGGAACATACACACACGCACACACATAACAGCACACACACACACACACATCAGATCACACTCACTCTCACACACACCTCACACACACATCACATCGCATCCACATACGCACAACATCCTGGGATATCGCTTGCTTCTCGGCGGCGATACTGTGCTGTGAGCTTCCAGGACCTGCCGGAGGATCACATGGCCAGAAGCATGTGGTATCTCCGGATGTTGTGAGTGTGAGCGCGTATGTGCAATATCGTCAGTGTGTGTTTGAGTGTATGCGATCGGGTGTGTGTGAGTGTATGCGATCGGGTGTGTGTGAGTGTGTGTGAGTGTATGCGATCGGATCTGTGAGTGTCGGCAGAGGAGCACGGCGTGCTGGAGGAGGCTGGGAGGAGAGAGGCTGATCCTGGGGAAAGCTGGGATGGGGAGGCTGAGAGAAGAGAGGCTTATGCTGGGGGAGGCTGAGGCTGAGGTAGGCTGGGAGGAGAGAGGCTGATGCTGGGGACCGAAAAGGCTGATGCTGGGAGGAGAGAGGCTGATGCTGGGGGAGGCTGATGCTAGGGACAGAGAGGCTGATGCTGGGAGGAGAGAGGCTGATGCTGGGAGGAGAGAGGCTGATGCTGGGAGGAGAGAGGCTGATGCTGGGGGAGGCTGATGCTGGGAGGAGAGAGGCTGATGCTGGGAAGAGAGAGGCTGATGCTGGGAGGAGAGAGGCTGTTGCTGGGGGAGGCTGATGCTGGGGGAGGCTGAGGCTGGGGTAGGCTGGGAGGACAGAGGCTGATGCTGGGGACAGAAAAGGCTGATGCTGGGAGGAGAGAGGCTGATGCTGGGAGGAGAGAGGCTGATGCTGGGGGAGGCTGAGGCTGGGGTAGGCTGGGAGGAGAGAGGCTGATGCTGGGAGGAGAGAGGCTGATGCTGGGAGGAGAGAGGCTGATGCTAGGGACAGAAAAGGCTGATGCTGGGAGGAGAGAGGCTGATGCTGGGGACAGAAAAGGCTGATGCTGGGGACAGAAAAGGCTGATGCTGGGAGGAGAGAGGCTGATGCTGGGATGAGAGAGGCTGATGCTGGGGACAGAGAGGCTGATGCTGGGGACAGAGAGGCTGATGCTGGGAGGAGAGAGGCTGATGCTGTGGGTAGAGAGGCTGATGCTGGGAGGAGAGAGGCTGATGCTGCGGGTAGAGAGGCTGAAGCTGGTGCAGCATGGGGGATGGAGCACGATGAGGGGTGCGCAGAATGGGGGATGGAGCACGTTTGGGAGTGCGCAGCATGGCGGATGGAGCACGTTTGGGAGTGCGCAGCATGGCGGATGGAGCACGTTTGGGAGTGCACAGCATGGCGGATGGAGCACGTTTGGGAGTGCGCACCATGGCGGATGGAGCACGTTTGGGAGTGTGCAGCATGGCGGATGGAGCACGTTTGGGAGTGCGCAGCATGGTGGATGGAGCATGTTTGGGAGTGCGCAGCATGGCAGATAGACCACATTTGGGAGTGCGCAGCATGGCGGATGGAGCACGTTTGGGAGTGCGCAGCATGGCGGATGGAGCACGTTTGGGAGTGCGCAGCATGGCGGATGGAGCACGTTTGGGAGTGCGCAGCATGGCGGATGGAGCACGTTTGGGAGTGCGCAGCATGGGAGATGGAGCACGATGGGGGGTGCGCAGCATGGGAGATGGAGCACGATGGGGAGTGCGCAGCATAGGGGATGGAGCACGATGGGGAGTGCGCTGCATGGGGGATGGAGCACGATGGGGAGTGCGCTGCATGGGGGATGGAGCACGATGGGAAGTGCACACCTCCCCCCAACACACACACACACGCGCGCGCACTGCACAACACCACACACACACACACTGGGAACCACAAACAACTGCCCTACACAGACACCCACACACACAGACAACGCTGCACACACACAACACCCAACACACAAACACCGCGGCACACACAAATATACGCACATACCGCACAACACACACATTGCACAAAACATACCTCCCCCCAAAACACACCACACACACACAAACCGCGCAACACACACACACACAACGCTACAGACACACAGCGCTCCTCAAACAACGCAACACACATACAACACCGCTCTCACCCCCCGTCACACCCAGACAACACCCAGAACATGTACAGCCCCTACACAAACACTTGGTAACTACACACAACAACATCTATATATATATAACAAAAATCATACATGAACTACACAATACGTAAATTCTAGAATACCCGATGCGTAGAATCGGGCCACCTTCTAGTATATATATATATATATATATATATATATATCATGAGGTTTGAATTAAACTTCTCATTTCATCATATCTGTAAAAAAATGTGCAGTAATAAAATACATTCGGTCTTTTAGGCAAATGGCTTATCGTCCTCTACCAGTCGGCGACTGATGCTGCCCACATCGCGGGTACTGCGGTATGTTAGAGCTGAAATGGTGCCCTTACAGGAATGGTATGAAATTGACCGGCCGGCCATATAGTCATCTATTCATTACTCTATCTGTTGCTTTCTCCTGCAGGATGGCTTATGTACAATTGATCTGTCCTAATGCACTATAAATTAATGCAAAAATTGATGAAGCCTGTGTGTTTTCTGAACTCCTAAATGGGAATATGTCATTATTCATTATGCACAATTAGATGTTCTGTATTACTGCAGATTACAGCCCTGATCTTAGATAAATCACTTCGGCTCCCCTGGACCTGCCACTGTCACATTAGTATTGAAGTCAAGGTAAAGCTGCAAACGTTAATGCAAACCTGTACATTTCTAGTAACAGGAAAAATATTATCAAAGACAAAAAGATGTAGATAGATAGATAAATTAAAAGATAAATAGATAGATAAAGTATATCACAAAAGTAAGTACACCCCTCACATTTTTGTCAATATTTTATTATATCTTTTCATGGGACAGCACTGAAGATCTGACCCTGAGATACAATGTACAGTGTCGGTGTGCAGCTTGTATAACAGTGCAAATTTGGTGTCCTCTAAATAAGTCAACACTCAGCCATTAATGTCTAAACCGCTGGCAACAAAAGTGAGTACACCTTTAAGTGAAAATGGACAAATTCTGCCAAATTAACTATTTTCCCTCCCCGGTGTCATGTGACACATTAGTGTTACAAGGTTTCAGATGTGAATGCGGGGCAGGTGTGTTACATTTGTTGTTATCCCTCACACACTCTCTCATACTGGTCACTGGAAGTTCAGCATGGCTCCTCATGGCAAAGAATTCTGTGAGGACTTGAAACAAAAAATTGTTGCTCTACATAAAGATGGCCGAAGCTATAAGAAGATTGCCAGCACCCTGACGCTGAGCTGCAGCACGGTGGCGAAGACCATACAGCGGTATAAATGGAGAGGATCCACTCAGAACAGGCCTCGCCATGGTCAACCAAAGAAGATGAATGCACGTGTTCAGCGTCATATCCAGAGGTCATCTTTTCTAAACAGACGTATGTGTGCTGTCAGCGTTGTTGCCGAGGTTACAGGGGTCCGCCTGTCAGTGCTCAGACCATACGCTGCATCACTGCATCACACTGGTCTGCATGGCTGTTGTCCGCCTAAGCACAGCAAGATATGTAGCCAGGTGACCGAGTTGTCCCACCCTGGGTTCTCCAAGTGAATTCAAAGGCTCAGCATTGAGCTGTGAAGCAGTTCTATTATCCTTCAGCTGGAACCATGGATCCTAGGCTGAAATTCTGTAGAATGAATCTCGAAGCAGTTCTGTCCTTGTACAGTAGGAACTGTAGCTCCTAAGCTGAGGTCATGTAAAACATCCCCGAATGAAGCAGTTCTGTGACCCTCCAGCTGACTGCATACCTAACCTCTGAACTATGAGACAATACTCATTTAAAAGATAATCCACATTTACAGACAATAGGGCTCCAATTAGTCTCACATGAGACAATGGCTAACTTCTTTTCGTTTAACAAACAAATGAACCATAAGTCTGGCCTAATTAAGAACAGTTCACCCCCCACACAAGTGGCCAAACACTGAGTCATCACAGCTTCATCAATAGAAAATCTGTGGTTAGTTCTCCAAGATGTTTGGAACAACTTTCCTGCAGAGTTCCACCAAAAACTGGATGCATATATTATACCTAGATGAGTTTATGCTGTTTTGAAATTTTGATGTGATATAGATTTCTCATTTTTGTTCACTTTACATTTTGTCAATTAATAAAAAGATAAACAGATAACATTTCTATTTTTTAAAGCATTCTAACTCCGCAGCATTTTTACACACCTGCCTAAAACATTTGGACAGTACTGTAAATATAGATAGTTACTAAATAAAGTAGAGAATACAAAAATATATAAATACATAAATATGAGAGCTAGTGAGACCAATGGAAATGTAAACATTCCCTATTCGTCTATTTTATTGCCAATATCATGGGAAGCTGATTGACCATCAAAGTAGTTGTCCAGTCAGGGCTGGATAAATGTTGTCCTATTTATGGCTCACTATTTTTAACATGTTTCTCAACATATGGCGTATACAGCTATTAGTAACTGGTTGAATGACCAAGTGTGCTTAATGCACCAATAATCTCATGTTAAGAAAGATTAAAAAAAATTATGTGGGCTGCTGCCTAGTTTTGAGAACAGATCGCTAGGGCCTGCAACCCTCAGCAGTAAGCTTTATCTTGGCTGTTAATCAAACATAGAGGAAATCCAACTTGTTTTTTGTAATCACTTAAATAATTCCAAAAAATGACGTAGGGTTCCCCCTATTTTTGATAACCAGCCAAGGTAAAGCAGACAGCTGGGGGGTAGTATTATCAGGCTGAGAAGGCTTATGGTTATTGGGACCTTCCAAGCTGAAATGTAGCAGCAGACAGCTGCCCCAGAATTTGCACATCTACTTTACAACTGACATAAACCACAAACGTAATACTATGATTGCCACAGCACCAGGGCAGTCAGGAAGAATAAAAATTGATGCATCTAATAGAAGTGCCACATCTGGGGCAACTGCAGGCTGCTACTTTCAGGATAGGAATGGCCAACTAACTATGGGCTTTCCCAGCCTGATAATATCAGCCCCTGTCTGCTTTACCTTGGCTGGTTATCAAAAATAGGGCAGAGCCCATGCTGTTTTTTAAAATTTGTATAAATAATTTTAAAAATGGCTTGGGATCCCCTCAATTTTTGTTAACCAGCCAAGGTAAAGCTCACAGCTGAGGGTTGCAGCCCACAGCTGGTGCTTTACCTGATATGCTGGTTATCAAAAATAGGAGGGAGCCCATGTTCATTTTTTTTTCCTTATCCACATTTGTTTGCAGGACAATCGCCCCCATTTTGCTTCCTTTTGCAGCCCCCTATCCCGACCATTTTACAGCCATTTTACAGAACACAAGTTTGGGTCTCCATTAACTTATATGGAGTTTGGTGGCCAAGGTCAAGTTCAGGTCCCGAACCAAACTTTTATTTAACATCCGGCTGAACATTGTGAACCTGAACTTCTATGAGTCTGCTTATCTCTAATCCTGAGCAGTGGTGAATACAGATGAGCAAACCTGAAAAGTAAAGTCCGGTGCTTGTACAGAACACGGACTTTACAAAAAAGTAGTGTTCAAGTTCAAAGTTTTGGTGTTTTATGTATGTTAACCACTCGCTGGAACATCGCTGTGCTCGTGTACGTTCGGTGTTCAGCCCAGAAAAAGCCGCATGCAGCGTTCTGTTTTTGGCTGGCTGCATGTGGGCAGAGACCTAACTTGCTCAATCGGTGAATTCCATTGGGGTTCAGGTCCAGAACCGAACTTTATCTTATGGTTTGCTGAACCCTCCAAACTGAACTTCAATGGTCCGCTCATCTCTAGTTTTGATCTTTGTATCAAGCATAGATTAGCTGATCATGGGGGAACCACTGTGGGGACTCTTCTGGCCACATTAGCAGTTATGTTCTGGAATAATGGCAGCCCATCCTTAGAAAATGAAGGGGTATGGGGCATGGGGCAAAATACACAACAAACAGAGGATTCACCACAACAAGCAAGGGGTACATCGTCAGTACTTTAACAATGGTGGGCTCTACCTGCAACTGTACCCTGCACTCTTAGCCAGTCCCTATACAGGTACCTCACCTGTCGCCAAGCAGGAACCTGAAGCCCTGAGTGACCCTACAATAGTCCTGGCTAGTGAGTGGACAGGTAAGATCACTATTCCCACTGCTGCACTAAAACAATACATAAGGGAAGGCAGATAAACAGGGGAATCAACAAAGGATAAACTCCAACTTCTTGGCTGCAGTCAGGCACCAGGAATTTAGCCTACACCACAACAGACAGAAAAGGTTCCAACAGCTCATTCCACCACCAGGGCAAGTCTCAGACTGAGGATTCAGTATACCTGGCACCCTCTACTGGGAGCAGAGAGTGTTAAGGTGGCCATAGATTTACAGTGATGCAATCTAATTATGCATCTACCTTAACCCCGCCTGCATCCAAATCATGAGTCATTTGTTAGTAGCATGCATACTATTCTTCCATACAAATCAAAGAAATGTACACGGATCTGCATAGAAAATATGACTAGTTTAATTACGGAAGTTCACATACATTTAAAAGAAATCAGTTGTCTAGGAGCCAAGAATACGTAACACGTCTCCTATTGGGTAAACCGTAAAATAGCTTGTTCTATAATATATGTATACTGTATATACGCTTGCTTCCTCATTTATATTAAGCTATGTAAGCATGATTCACTTGTCACAAGAAAGTCCAGACTGTCTGATGAGTCTTATGATATCTGAATGCAGATATAGGTGTGGTTCACAGTTCAAGCACTATCTTAAATCCTGTTTTTTGGATATCTTCATATAACTCTTAATACTCATAATAGTTCATAATCTTGTCCATAACAAGGGTATATGTAGGGACTGGGAGTGGTCACAAACCGGAAGCACCTGAGAAGGTAATGAGAAGACTACTTGCAAGGAATTCTGACATTAACCCTAAGGGCAGCTTTGCACGTTGCGACATCGCAAGCCAATGCTGCGATGTTGCACGCGATAGTCCACGCCCCCATCGCAGGTACGATATCGTGTGATAGCTGGCCTAGCGAAAATTATCGCTACGCCAGCTTCACATGCACTCACCTGCCCTGCAACCGTCGCTCTGGCCGGCGACCCGCCTCTTTCCTAAGGGGGCAGGTCGTGCGGCGTCATAGCGACATCACACGGCAGGCGGCCAATAGTGGCGGAGGGGCGGAGATGAGCAGGATGTAAACATCCCGCCCACCTCCTTCCTTCCGCATATCCTACGGACGCCGTGGTGACGCCGGTAGGAGATGTTCCTCGCTCCTGCGGCTTCACACACAGCGATGTGTGCTGCCGCAGGAGCGATGAACAACATTGGACCGTCGCGTCAGCGTAATTATGGATTACGCCGACGCTGCACTGATGATACGATTACGACGATTTTGCGCTCGTTAATCGTATCATCTAGGCTTTACACACTGCGATGTCGCATGCGATGCCGGATGTGCGTCACTTTCAATTTGACCCCACCGACATCGCACCTGCGATGTCGTAGTGTGCAAAGCCCGCCTAAGAGTGCCAAAAGAAAGAAAATAGATTGAATATTGAGAGTCTTGCATGGAAATGATTCTATAGCCCTGAATCTGTCACTAGTCTCATAATGCAGAGAGACAGCCGTGACTAACAACATCTTTTGAAATCGGTATGATATTTGTATATTGTACGAAGTGAGACCTATGCGGGCTTCACACGGTACGATCAATCGTGCGATTGCGCGAGCGATCGTACCCGCCCCTGTCATTTGGGCGTCACAGGCAATTAGTTGCCCGTGTCGTGCAAAGTCGTTAACCCCCGTCACACGCACTTACCTCCCAGGCGACTTCGCTGTGGGTGGCAAACGTCCACTTCCTGAAGGGGGAGGGACGTTCGGCGTCACAAAGACGTCACACGGCAGCCGGCCAATAGAAGAGGAGGAGCAGAGATGAGCGGGACGTAAACAACCCGCCCAACTCCTTCCTTCCGCATTGCCAGCGGGACGCAGGTAAGCTGTGTTAGTCGTTCCTGGGGTGTCACAAGGAGCGATGTGTTCTGCCATGGGAATGATGAACAACCTGACGGACGATTTTTTAAAAGTGAGCGACGTGTCAATGATGAACGAGAAGGTGAGTATTTCTGCTCGTTCATACTGTCACACGCTACGATATAACTAACGATGCCGGATGTGCGTCACTAACGACGTGACCCCTCCAACATATCGCCCGATATATCGCACCGTGTGACGCCCGCACTACTCTTTGTTGTAGTTCTTGTTGCATGACCCTAAACCAGCTGGTTAAAGGCATAAACATCACCCTTTTTGTGCTTCTGTTCAAGGGGATGTTCCTGCAAAGCAGGAACTGCCAGGAACTATAGGATAACTACACCGACCATTGAGTGGATGAGATGTCATTTCCTGTTTTCATGAAGGATCGGGAAGTAGAAACTAGACGGATCCCAGGAATAAACGTGACAGTGGATCGTGGGGGTGAGCGAGACCAGCGGTCCTGGCAGAATTCTTGGGTCCAGCATACCCAGGGTGCCCACCTGTCTTGTCATGTGTGGGAGCCAGCCAGGAACTGAGCCTACTCCGTAAAGATTGGAAGCTGGCTGCGTTTATACAGCTGGCACCCGAGTCTAACAGCTTTCATCAGTGCTAGCTCCGACCTCAGCAGTGTAATCCCATAGTTGCTGCTGACAATTGTGACTGTGGAATTTAATGAGAAAAATATAAGCAAAAAATCCAGCGAATAGTCTGAGGAATGCTTAAAAAATAACTTGTATTCCATCTTTAAAACCCTAAGACAATGTGTCACTATGTGGCAATACTATAGTGCAGTCATCAACAGACCATGCGTTTCGTCTTTATAGCCTTCCTCATGGCCTTCACATGTAATCTAATGGAATATAATGGTGTGCCGATAGCTTTGTCTTGACAGCTTGGGGCCAACGTTTGCCATCTAATTTTACAACCATATACAATGTATTATACAAGCAATTGCACATTGAAAGATTAATTAAAAGAGAAAAAAGACAAATCTTTAAAAAATAATATTTGTGTAATGACTGTCACAAGGTGGCACTAAACACTACTTGTATGCAGTAAATGTAGCGGTAGTTAGACAGGCCATGATCAAATCAGGAGGGCGTGATAGTACACAGGGGCAGACAGAGACGAGGTCAAGATACAAGCCGAAGGTAAGGGTTCCAGGAGAGCACATACAGAATACAGGGGGCAGGTGGGGACGTGGTTAGAACGAAGTCCGAGGTCAGAAGCCAGAAAGTCACAACAGAAACAGGGGAGGACAGGCAGAGAAGGGTAAACAGCAGTCCGGAGTCGAGAGACAAAGATCTGAACACTGAGCACCAAGGGAGCCAAGAGCACAACTGAAACCAGGAAGTACGACTGGTGGCGTCCTGAGGTAACACACTCCCTAATTAAGCATAACAATCACTGGGAATGAGAAGCATCTGCGAGAGCACCTCCCAGGACCACTGTGAAACCCAGTGCTGTGAAACAACCAGCAAAGCATTCATCTTGCAAAACGCTCTGCACCATGAGCAACATATACCGGCTCTGCCGGAGAGCATAGCAGAACAATACAGAATGTTCTGCACAAGAAAATCATGACAATTTGAAGTTCAAATTAACCTACTTATAGTTGGTGTATGCAACAGTTGAGGACTTCTTTGTTTGTGTGAAGGAGGACTTTATGCTGATCTAACAGTACATGGCGATGTTGTGTAAAGTTTCCTTACTCACTGTATTGTAATTGTAAAAATGTCTTTTGTACTTCCTGTTTTTTCCCTTCCTGGTGCAATGCTGTATGACTGTGCATATTTACCTCATGTTCTGAGAAGTAAAAGCTTGTTATCCCATGTAATCTGCTGTGTGAAGTTTCTACTGCAACTGGGAAGCTAGAAGCTGTGCAACACATGTCAGAACGTTATTAAAATATATAAGAGTTTGAAACAAAATAATCTGCTTGGTATCACCACTTCCATAACTGTCCGAAGTCGTAAATGTTATAATATTTAATCCATATATTTATTGCCCAAATGAGAAAATAATATATATCAAAGTCTCGGAATTGCAGTTTTTTGGTCACTTTACCTTTTTAAAAAATGGAATATAAAGTGATCAGATCCTCAGATGGTAATGATGGAAATGTAGCGCCCCTGCACCCTTCAGGGCACTACTATGTACTGCATCCTATCGAAGATGCAGGGTCTACCCCCAGGGACCTGGAAGACCAGTGCCGGTAACATCAAAACACATAAACATCCCCAGTTTCCCTCTCCCAATCATGGGTGACTGACTAGTCCGGGACCCAATGGATGGCCACCCAGGGATGGAGCCAGTCTAGTCCACTAGACGACAACCAGGTGGGAGGGGACAGACAGAAAGACAGTGAAGAGTTCGGTAATGACAGTTGAAGGAGACGGACGGAGAGTGGTTGCCAAAGAGGGTACAGCCAAGTACCCCTGGAACCAGAGCACCGACAAGGCCCAGGACCCTAGGTCAGGTGAAAGCTTTAGGCTACCTGACAAATACCTGCACAGCGAGGAGACCTTCAAGGACCTCCCTGACCCAAGAATCCAGGGAAACTAGCAGTAAATATAGAGCTAGGGACCGTAACAGAACACCGACCCTACAGGGTTCACACTGCCCGCCGTACGGACCAGAGACTGCCGACAGACAGGAGGGGATCACCCAGATGCTCCAAGCTACGGGGGTTCCCCCAACCAGTGAGAGGTGCCGGGGAAAGAAGCCACCAGGTTACCACACCGGCAGTGGAACAAAAGGGACCAGGGGTCGACACTAGCCATCCTCAGTGCAGCAGCACCAACAATGCTGTGAGTAAACAACAGTTGCACTGCATCCCCATCGTGTGGTCTCCCTTCTTTCTGCGCTGGACCCCAACATCCACTCCCTGGGGCCCAGCCCTACTTGCGGAAGGCCTCCAGACTGCCATCACCATCAGCCCCAGTGGTAAAAGACTATAACCGCAATCCGTAAGTAGCGTCACAATATAAACTCTTTAATCTCCCCTGTATATAACCCCTTTAAAAAGAGACCCCCAGGGTCACGGAACCGGGCATCGACTGTTACACAACCGTGACACAACATTCCCATACATATACGGCCCGGGACCGAGTATCCCATAGCCCTGGGGCGTCACAGAAACTACAGCTAAAAACATGTGCGGATTCAACAGGCAAAAAATAGATCATAACAAAGGAGAAATACAAGTAAATGTGCAAGATACAAAACTTTTACTAATGAAGACCGCACACAACAACATAACACAATATCACAGGATAAAAAACTACCATGAAATCAAGGGGCGTACAAGATGTGTGAACAAATAGATAGTAATCGATATAAAGTTTCCTATTTGCCTCTAATCATCCAGGAAAACAGTGAATGGAGGTTGAACTAGGCCTCCAAATTGACAACTGAAGCAAGTGGATGAGGAAACAGGAAACAAATAAAAGTTTATAAAGACCTATCACATAATTCAATGAAGTGCAAGTGCACACGACTGGGCAGGGTCTCCGATATAATCATATATAGACAGAAGGTCAGAACATTACCTAAAATTGCCTAAGTGCGAGTGCAATCACAGGGGAAACCAAGGCGCAGTCACAACATCAGTACGAATAAAGCCAGCTTTACATGTTACGATCCAGCATACGATATCGTATGCGATCGTAACTGCCCCCATCATATGTGCGGCATGTTCATTTTGTTGAATGGGCTGCACAAACGATTAACCCCCGTCACACGTACTTACCCGTCCATATGACCTCGATGTGGGCGGCGAACGTCCACTTCCTGGAGTGGGAGGGACGTTTGGCGTCACATCGACGTCACACGGCAGCCGGCCAATAGAAGCGGAGGGGCGGAGATGAGAGGGACGTAAACATCCCGTCCACCTCCTTCCCTTCGCATTGTCGGCGGGAGCCGCGGACGGAGGTAAGCTGTCATTCAATGTTCCCGGGGTGTCACACACTGCGATGTGTGCTGCCTCAGGAACATTGCACAACCGCACGTTCAATTTTTGAGGAATGAACGACGTGCATTCGATGAACAGATTTTCGTTCAATCGCAATTGCACAGAGGTTTTACACGCTACAATCATAATTACGATGCCGGAGGTGCGTCACTTACGACGTGACCCCGCCGACACATCGTAAGATTTATTGTAGCGTGTAAAGCGCCCTTAACCTATCAGAGGCAGGATCACCACCAACGCGCGTTTCGCGGAGGTACTGTTGCTTTCTCAAGGAGGAAAACACAATGTAAACTCTTTACTCTCCCCTGTATATAACCCTTTTAAAAAGCGACACCCCCCTTACCAGGGTCACGGAACCGGGCATCGGCCATTACACAACTGTGACACAGTATCCCCGTACATATACGGCCCGGGACTGAGTACCCAATCACAGAAACTACAGCAAAAAACATGTTTAGATACAACAGCCAAAAAATAGAAAACTAGAAGAAAAAATGGAAAGCAAAAAGTTTGAGGGGTCTTTTTTATGGAGTTCTGTTTATGAAAAGTTTGTATCTATTATTATTATTGCATATATACACAGTGTTGCATGTGCGTTTCGCTGGGCTCCTGGGGAAACATTTGGTTGATACTTTCCTGTAGCTACATAACCCGGTTCACATACTGTCATCTCCCCTTAGCAGGGGCAGGTAATATTGCTACAGACAGATGTTACAATGTCCCCAGCTGTGAATTCTCCCCCTTTCAAACAGAACAAGAGATCTTCCCCGCGCTCGCAGACTTCCCTCATGGCCCGGATCCCACTTTCAAGTCGCTGGCTTGTTAAATCATTGGGCCTGGTGCCAAATATTAATGGGTTGCAAAGAGCAGCTGGAAAAACATTGCGAGACTTCTCTCCCCGGTGACAGCGCTGCCACATGTAAATGAAATAATATTTTTTAATATGTAACAGCCACATCATAAAACTTTGCATGCGCGACAAGAAAGTACATGTAAGGAGATTTTTACAGGTTTCAAAGAGAAGCTATTAATTAACAATATCATCACAGCGTATCGATTTTCACATTAGCCTTTCTAGTCAGTGCGTTTCGCAAACGCCGTAAAATGGGCGCTCAATAAAGGAGGCGTCCTGCGCCGTACCCAGGAACGTCTGGAGTTACTGCAGATTTATGGGATATCATCCGGGATCATTAAGTTACGGCTCAGGTTTATTTTGCTGCAGGGGAAAGATTTTCTGTTACTAAAGGGGAATTCTAACATCGCGCCCCTGTAGGAGCCCTGATTCTCTGTGACTTTCACTGGCACTAACTGCCTGCGATCGAGAAAGGATTGCAAACTAATAATGGTCTCATCCAGTGGAATGTCCTTGAATAACTGCATAACAGTACCAAGCAAGATGGCAATTCAGCAATGACATGGACTGATTCCTCCATTGACAGTGCAGCTGCTGTATACTCTACACAGTTCTATCCATAGTATCCTCATAACAGCGCCAGAAGTGCTCCATAACAGCGCCAGCAGTGCTCCATAACAGCGCCAGCAGTGCTCCATAACAGCGCCAGCAGTGCTCCATAATAGCACCAGCAGTGCTCCATAACAGCGCCAGCAGTGCTCCATAACAGCGCCAGCAATGCTCCATAACAGCGCCAGCAGTGCTCCATAACAGCGCCAGCAGTGCTCCATAACAGCGCCAGCAGTGCTCCATAACAGCGCCAGCAATGCTCCATAACAGCGCCAGCAGTGCTCCATAACAGCGCCAGCAATGCTCCATAACAGTGCCAGCAGTGCTCCATAACAGCGCCAGCAGTGCTCCATAACAGCGCCAGCAGTGCTCCATAACAGCGCCAGCAGTGCTCCATAACAGCGCCAGCAGTGCTCCATAACAGCGCCAGCAGTGCTCCATAACAGCGCCAGCAGTGCTCCATAATAGTGCCAGCAGTGCTCCATAACAGCGCCAGCAGTGCTCCATAACAGCGCCAGCAGTGCTCCATAACAGCGCCAGCAGTGCTCCATAATAGCACCAGCAGTGCTCCATAACAGCGCCAGCAGTGCTCCATAATTGTGACAGCAGTACTCCATAACAGTGCCAGTAGTTCTTTATAACAATGCCCACAGTGCTCCATAACAGTGCCAGCAGTGCTCCATAACAGTGCCCGCAGTGCTCCATAATAGTGATAGCAGTGCTCCATAACAGTGCCCGCAGTGCTCCATAACAGTGCCCACGGTGCTCCATAATAGTGCCAACAGTGCTCCATAACAATGCCCACAGTGCTCCATAACAGTGCATGCACTGCTCCTTAACAGTGCCAGCTGTGTGGATCCTATCACAGTGCCAGCAGTGCTCCATAACAATGCCCATAGTGCTCCAAAACAGTGCCTGCAGTGCTCCATAACAGTGCCTGCAGTGCTCCATAACAGTGCCAGCTGTGTGCATCCTATCACAGTGCCATCAGTGCTCCATAACAATGCCAGCGATGTGCACCCCTTCACAGTGCCCAGGATGCTTCATAACAGTGCCAGCAGTGGTCAATAACAGTTCAGTTATTGTGCACCTCATAACAGTGTCTGCAGTGCTCCATACACATAATTATAAATATAGTTGTACATGTGAAAATAAGAAACTTTATCATATATCTTATTGGAGAAACCCCCTTTGTTTCTCCTGAATTAATTTTTCATTTTCAAAATTTTCAGTTCACTGGTAACATGTGTCTTCAGTGCATATATTAGTACACAGACATTCTGCTGCAAGTTCCCCTGAAATGACAGTTACGCGT
Organism: Anomaloglossus baeobatrachus; assembly: GCF_048569485.1. Lineage (NCBI taxonomy): Eukaryota > Metazoa > Chordata > Amphibia > Anura > Aromobatidae > Anomaloglossus > Anomaloglossus baeobatrachus. Next base: position 31,994,203 of record NC_134359.1, read on the forward strand.
CTCCATTATTGAGACAGGATATGACAGTTGGTGCTTTTAAAATTCTATGGAGAAGGGAGGAGCTAGAGGCCGGCACAGACATTCTGCTGCAAGATCCCCTGAAATGACACTAACATTTCATCAGCACTGAGATAGGAGATGACAGTTAGTGCTTTTAAAATTGTATGGAAGGGGAGGAGCTGGAGGCCGACATAGACATTCTGCTGCAAGTTGCCCTGAAATGACAGTTACAATTCTCCATTATTGAGATATGAGTTGACAGTTGGTACTCATGAAGTTCTATGGAGAAGTGAAACTGTCATATCAGGAGAACTTGCAGCAGAATGTCTCTATTGGCCTCCAGCTCCTCCCTTCTTCATAGAATTTTAAAAACACCAACTGTATTTCTTTTCTCAGAAATGGAGAACTGTAACTGTCATTTTAGGGGAACTTGCAGCAGAATGTCTGTGTTGGCCTCCAACTCCTCCCCTTCCATAGAATTTTATAAGTACCAACTGTCATTTTCGACCTCAGAAATGGAGACATGTAACTGTCATTTTAGGGGAACTTGCAGAAGAATGTCTGTATCGGCCTCCAGCTCCTCCCCCTCCATAGAATTTTAAAAGCACCAACTGTCATTTCATATCTCAGATATGGAGAAGTGTAACTGTCATTTTAGGGGAACTTGCAGCAGAATGTCTCTATCAGCCTCCAGCTCCTCCCCCTCCATAGAATTTTAAAAGCACCAACTGTCATCTCTTATCTCAGATATGGAGAACTGTAACTGTCATTTTAGGGGAACTTGCAGCAGAATGTCTGTGTTGGCCTCCAACTCCTCCTTACCTGGAGTTTTAAAAAGAGAAGGGATAATTGTTACGAGGGGGACCCGGGGAAGTGTGCCAAGATGGGAAATGGACTGCTTCCGCCGGTCAAGGTCCACTGTGCGGTGTAAGGGACCGCCGCTATGGTGGGTGAAGAGTGAGCGGGTTGCTGCTAGCGATCGTCTGGAATGTCACAGACGATCTATGTACACCGATCTGTCCTAACCCGTGAGGGTTGTATGGCACAGATCTCACGGCTCGGTGTACCTGTTGCACGGGGAAGCACAGAGGTGCCCACGCACGTGTGCCAGTGGAAGTCACGAGAATATGGCACGAGGGTAGCACAGAGGTGCCCACGCACGTGTGCTTTCAATAACCAGGTGAGTCCAATGGAGACTTGAGGAGCTCACCTGGGACAGGAACACGGCCTGTTGACGGGGGTACTGCCGGAGCAGCAAGGCAGGAACACGGCCTGCAAACGAGGTACTGCCGGAGCAGCAAGGGCCAAGCCCACAAGAGACAGTAATGCCTGAGCAGTGGCGTGGCAGCACGCTGCCAGACATCCAAACATAGAAGGACAGTCGCGCGCCGCCATGATGGCAGGGGGGAGCTTTTAAGGAGGTGCAGCTCCACCCGAGGGCGGGCGCGAGGCGGAGATGACGGACTTGACCCAATCAGGGTCCACGACGTCCCAGCCTGGCCAGTCAGGATTCACCACGTCACCAGCCTTGTCATCAAGCCGTGTGACGTCAGTGAGCGAATCAGGACCCACCACGCATTGCACATGCTCACCCTCCTGCCTCTGGGAAATAGAGGCGGGATCCTCGGTCTCACAATGTGCAGAGATAACGGGAATCTCACTGCTTCCCTGAGCAGTAAACCTCTGCACATTGCGCAGCCTCGCAGACCTTCGGGGCCGCTGAGCAGGAGAGTCTGCGGCAGGCCAGGAATGGGAGACCGCTTCACTCCTTGTAACAGGAGAACCACTAGGTGTCACCCTTCTGCTGCCTCTCTGAGAAGGTATCTCCTGCACACTGCGCAGTCTGGCAGACCTTCGGCGCTGCTGGGCAGGAGTGCTCGTGGCAGGCAAGGAATGGGAGACTGCCTCAGTCCTTGCCTCAGGAGAGCCATGAGATGTAACAGATAATTTTTGGCCATTTTTTTGTAGAAGCTTGTAAAAATGTGATAATTGATTTACGAGCTCCTAGAAAAAATGTCCAAAAATTATCCCCCTTTTTTTAAAACTTCAGATAAAGAAAGTGTATGTCGCATTTTACATGGGATCTTTGCTCCTTCTTCTTAACCTGAAACCTTTACTATCAATACTCATTCTTTACCTGGAGTTTTAAAAAGAGAAGGGATAATTTTTGGATATTTTTTCTAGAAGCTTGTAAAAATGTGATAATTGATTTACAACTCCTAGAAAAATGTCCAAAAATTATCCGTCCTCTTTTTAAAACTTCAGGTAAAGAAAGCGTATGTCGCATATTACAAGGGATCTCTGCTCCTTCTTACCCTCCTACTTGTACTATCAATTATCATTCTGTAACTAGAGTTTTAAAAAGAGAAGGGATAATTTTTGGATATTTTTTTAGGAGCTTGTAAAAATGTGATAATTAGTTTACAAGCTCCTAGAAAAAATGTCCAAAAATTATCCCTCCTCTTTTTAAAACTTCAGATAAAGAAAGTGTATGTCGCATTTTACATGGGATCTCTGCTCCTTCTTAACATCATACCTGTACTATCAATACTCATTCTTTATCTGGAGTTTTAAAAAGAGAAGGGATAATTTTTGAATATTTTTTCTAGGAGCTTGTAAAAATGTGATAATTAATTTACAACTCCTAGAAAAAATGTCCAAAAATTATCCCTTCTTTTTTTTTTTAAAACTTCAGATAAAGAAAGTGTATGTCGCATTTTACATGGGACCTCTGCTCCTTCTTCTTAACCTGAAACCTGTACTAGCAATACTCATCCTTTACCTGGAGTTTTAAAAAGAGAAGGGATAATTTTTGGACATTGTTTTCTAGAAGCTTGTAAAAATGTGATAATTGATTTACAAACTCATAGAAAAAATGTCCAAAAATTATCCGTCCTCTTTTTAAAACTTCAGGTAAAGAAAGCATATGTCGCATTTTACATGGGGATCTCTGCTCCTTCTTCTTAACCTAATACCTGTACTTACAATATTCATTCTTTACCTAGAGTTTTAAAAAGAGAAGGGATAATTTTTGGATATTTTTTCTAGGAGCTTGTAAAAATGTGAAAATTGATTTACAAGCTCCTAAAATAAATGTCCAAAAATTATCCCTTCTCTTTTTAAAGCTTCAGATAAAGAAAGCGTATGTCGCATTTTGCATGGGATCTCTGCTCCTTCTTCTTAACCTTATACTTGTACTATCAATACTCATTCTCTAACTAGAGTTTTAAAAAGAGGAGGGATAATTTTTGGACATTTTTCTAGGAGCTTGTAAAAATGGGATAATTGATTTACAAGCTCCTAGAAAAAATGTCCAAAAATTATCCCTTCTTTTTTTTAAGACTTCAGGTAAAGAAAGAGTATTGTAAGTACAGGTGATTTTCAATTAAATATTGGAACGCTCAGTAGGCAAATAAACCAGTTATAATGGGAAGCAATGCAAAATCTATAATAGGACCTCAAGTACCATGTATCCTATCGGGGAGACCTTTCCAACCAATAATGTTATGTTTTTACATGTGAGAATAAACCTTTTCTTCTGTTGCATTTTTTTTCATGCCTTTATTCCATTTTTATGCATTTATTTTTTTTGCAGATTTGATGCTATTTTTTGTTGATTTTTTTCATGCATTTTTTTCATACAGGAAACACTGGGAATGTGCATTTAAAAACACAAATGCATTTTTTACATATAATTTTTTCAGGTTCCCCATAGAAGCCTGCAGGGAAAAAATTTACTCCAAAAAAAACAAAAAGTTCAACGGTGTCTTTAAACTACTATTGCTATAAAGAGAAAATGGTAAAACCAGCACAATGTTTCCATGAAAAAGGATAAAAGTCCAATTTACTCCAATTAAAAGCATCCAGAAAGTTCGTTATATAAAAGGAAAAAAAAACAGCAACGCATTTCTGACTTATGTTGTTACTTAGTCATTGCCTGATGTCAGTTTTGCGTTATTTAAAGGGAACCTTGCCATCAGGTCAAAACTGGTCAGTTTTTGTTCTTGTTTTATTCATGCCTCGCCCCTTAGTATTCCGCTTTTTGTTTTATTTAAATGTGTCATACAGTTTATTATTTATTGGTAAATGTTAAGATGTTTAACAAGGGGGCGTAGCTCACAGTGCAGACACGCCCTAGAGGATCCTGTGACCACGCCTCCTTGTATAAACCATACAAATTACAACAACATCTGCAAGGAGTTTGTTCTCCCCGTGTCTGCGTCGGTTTCCTCCAGGTTCTCCAGTTTCCTCCCACACTCCAAAGACTGATAGGGAATTTAGATTATGAGCCCCAATGGGGACAGTGATGATCACATCTGTAAAGAATGGTGGATTTAATAGCACTATATAAGTAAGTGAAATAAATAAATTAAAGCTATGTGAGGGCCAAATTAGATCTATACTGTATATATATATATATATATATATATATATATATATATATATATATATATTTATATATTATTTTTTTTATGCATTTTTGGTGCAGATTTGACACATTATTTTTTCATGCACTTTTTCCATGCAGAAACGCTACAATTAAAAAAGACAATTGCAATTTCCTCAGTACACAACATTGTCGGCTATAAACGATTTAGTGACAAAATATATAATTGGTGGAGGAAGGTTGGACTCGATGGACCTAGGTCTTTTTTCAACCTATGTAACTAATTTTAGATGTATTTTTTTCAGACTCTCCATAGAGGTATGTGGGGAAAACATCCCCAAAAAAACACAGTTTCGCATTCAGTTTGTTTGAACTTTTAAATTAAAAAAAAACCTATATTTTTGCAGTGTGAGAACATGGACTCAATGGGAGAATTTTTATTTACTGTATGGCTATGTGCGTAGATTTGGTGCAGAAATTTTCTGCATCAAATCTGCACCTTCTGGAAGTAAAAACACCAAAAAATGCACACATTTTGGTGCATTTTTGGTGCGTTTTGGTGCATTTTTGGTGCGTTTTTGATGCATATTTGGGGCATTTTTGGTGCATATTTGTATCATGCATTTTTTTTAATGAAGTCAATGGCTATGTGCCCACGTAGCGTATTTTCATGTATGGCTGTATGTACTGTATGGCTATGTGCGTAGATTTGGTGCAGACATTTTCTGCATCAAATCTGCACCTTCTGGAAGTAAAAAACACCAAAAAATGCACACGTTTTTGGTGCATTTTTGGTGCGTTTTGGTGCATTTTTGGTGCGTTTTTGATGCATATTTGGTGCATTTTTGGTGCATATTTGTATCATTCGTTTTTTTAATGAAGTCAATGGCTATGGGCCCACGTAGCGTATTTTCATGCAGTTACACTGCGTTCTGCACTGCAGCATAACTGCATGCGTCCTGCGTCCCCAGCACAATCCATGCCCACGTGACGTATTAGAGCACAGAGTTCGGCTACTGCCGAAGCGCTGCGTTCTAAAAAGCAACATGTCACTTCTTTCATGCGCTGTGGATGCAACCCCCGCTCTGTCTATGGGAGGGGCTGCATCCAGAGCGCATGAAATCAGCTTTTCAGTACGGACTGTTTCTGCAGCGATTTGAAGCGCACATGTGCTGTTCAAATCGCTGCAGAAATTTCTGCAGGGACAGACGCAACGTGGGCACATAGCCAATGGGTGGAAGGGCTACAAAACACAGGAAAAAACGCACCCACAGTTAACATGCTGAAGATTAATTTCTGCACCAAATCTGCAAAGAAAAAATAAGCAACGTTCACAACACATTAGAATTCTCATTGACTTCGCTGGCATAAATATAGACATGCAGGTTTGGGCAACAATCTGCACGAAATCTGCAGCAAAACTGCATCAAATCTACAGCAAAACTACACCAAATCTGCAGCAAAACTGCACCAAATCTACAGCAAAACTGAACCAAATCTGCAGCAGAACTGCACCAAATCTGCAGTAAAACTGCACCAAATCTGTCGCAAAACTACACCAAATCTACAGCAAAACTGCACCAAATCTACAGCAAAACTGCACCAAATCTGCAGCAAAACTACACCAAATCTACATCAAAACTGCACCAAAAACGTGCACCGTGAGCACAAGGACTACGTATTACACATCAATGTTTTTCAACCAAAATATCACTGGAGATACATGATGGGTTTTTACTTCTCCATGTCCAAGTAATTTAGGAAGTCTTATATGCAATGCTTTCTGAGTTAAAAGAAATGTTAAGTGCAGCTTTGGATGTGCTTGGAGGATAAAGCATAAAAAAACAAAAAAAAAAACCTACAAATTTGCATTTAATCAGTGAAATCATGGTTAGATGGACATGCAAATATCCTACTATAAATGCGGAAGACAACAGAGGCCAAGATCCGGAAATCTGGCTACTTTTCATGTTTTAATAATTTATATTGTGTAAATATTGATATTTGTTCCTCGGTGGAAGCCGATAAACACATTTTCTATCCGACCTGATACATTGCTGATCACATATCATCCGATATAGGCGATCGTCATAGATCAGGTGTGATAAGGTGCAGAATATTTGGAACCACCAGCAAAGTTGTGAGTTAAAGTTTCTGCACAAATAAAATATGCAAAATTGTATTTCATTTCCCCAAAGCAAAAGGTTTGGACCTCACTAATTATTCATACGGTGCATAATATGATCCTAAAAAATATAATCTTATTCTTTTATTTTAAAGAAAAAAAAATAGTAAACAAGTATAATACTAATTTATTTCCCAAATGAGCTTTAAAAACACGATTTACTGATGGGTAAATTTTCCCGTTAAGTGGATATATAGTAATTTAATAGTCTTAGCATTGCACTTTTCACTAAAGAAAATTAACTAATTCATTATTGCTTATAATTTGCTGAGGCATTGCTGCCATATTTGTAAAATCAGCAGGTTCAGAAGAGTTTGGAAAATAAAAATCAAATGGAAGTACAGTTTTATTTCACTAGTTTTTTTTTCTAAATTACAATTACTTAGCTCCCTCTAGTGGTCGATGGTGGAATTGCTCCTATCCAGATTGTATTAAACTGCTGAAATTTGTGACAAAAGAAACAGTATTGGTCATTTTTAGAAGAAATTTCTTTAAGTTTAACCATTTCAGGACAATTTTTTTATACTTTTATCAAATGCAACTAAAATCAGATTTATATGTTTAGAAAATACTCAAATTTTCGAAACGTAGAAACATCAGAAATTGTGAAAATGTCAACCCTGCACGTGACAATCATATACATTTTTTTAAATGTAAAAAAAATAAGAAAAATCAAAAAAATGCATCAAAAATTCATAATTATGGCTAAAAGTCTGAAAAACATTACATCTCCTAGAAATAAAAGTTTAGGGCTTACAGAATTCATATAAACAATGTATTCTTACGTCTATATGCCTATAACTTCATGTATTCACTATAACTATCCATGATGCAGCACCCATACAGTTAGGTCCAGAAATATTTGGACAGTGACACAATTTTCGCGAGTTGGGCTCTGCATGCCACCACATTGGATTTGAAATGAAACCTCTACAACAGAATTCAAGTGCAGATTGTAACGTTTAATTTGAAGGTTTGAACAAAAATATCTGATAGAAATTGTAGGAATTGTACACATTTCTTTACACTCCACATTTTAGGAGGTCAAAAGTAATTGGACAAATAAACCAAACCCAAACAAAATATTTTTATTTTCAATATTTTGTTGCGAATCCTTTGGAGGCAATCACTGCCTTAAGTCTGGAACCCATGGACATCACCAAACGCTGGGTTTCCTCCTTCTTAATGCTTTGCTAGGCCTTTACAGCCGCAGCCTTCAGGTCTTGCTTGTTTGTGGGTCTTTCCGTCTTAAGTCTGGATTTGAGCAAGTGAAATGCATGCTCAATTGGGTTAAGATCTGGTGATTGACTTGGCCATTGCAGAATGTTCCACTTTTTTGCACTCATGAACTCCTGGGTAGCTTTGGCTGTATGCTTGGGGTCATTGTCCATCTGTACTATGAAGCGCCGTCCGATCAACTTTGCGGCATTTGGCTGAATCTGGGCTGAAAGTATATCCCGGTACACTTCAGAATTCATCCGGCTACTCTTGTCTGCTGTTATGTCATCAATAAACACAAGTGACCCAGTGCCATTGAAAGCCATGCATGCCCATGCCATCACGTTGCCTCCACCATGTTTTACAGAGGATGTGGTGTGCCTTGGATCATGTGCCGTTCCCTTTCTTCTCCAAACTTTTTTCTTCCCATCATTCTGGTACAGGTTGATCTTGGTCTCATCTGTCCATAGAATACTTTTCCAGAACTGAGCTGGCTTCATGAGGTGTTTTTCAGCAAATGTAACTCTGGCCTGTCTATTTTTGGAATTGATGAATGGTTTGCATCTAGATGTGAACCCTTTGTATTTACTTTCATGGAGTCTTCTCTTTACTGTTGACTTAGAGACAGATACACCTACTTCACTGAGAGTGTTCTGGACTTCAGTTGATGTTGTGAACGGGTTCTTCTTCACCAAAGAAAGTATGCGGCGATCATCCACCACTGTTGTCATCCGTGGACGCCCAGGCCTTTTTGAGTTCCCAAGCTCACCAATCAATTCCTTTTTTCTCAGAATGTACCCGACTGTTGATTTTGCTACTCCAAGCATGTCTGCTATCTCTCTGGTGGATTTTTTCTTTTTTTTCAGCCTCAGGATGTTCTGCTTCACCTCAATTGAGAGTTCCTTAGACCGCATGCTGTCTGGTCACAGCAACAGCTTCCAAATGCAAAACCACACACCTGTAATCAACCCCAGACCTTTTAACTACTTCATTGATTACAGGTTAACGAGGGAGACGCCTTCAGAGTTAATTGCAGCCCTTAGAGTCCCTTGTCCAATTACTTTTGGTCCCTTGAAAAAGAGGAGGCTATGCATTACAGAGCTATGATTCCTAAACCCTTTCTCCGATTTGGATGTGAAAACTCTCATATTGCAGCTGGGAGTGTGCACTTTCAGCCCATATTATATATATAATTGTATTTCTGAACATGTTTTTGTAAACAGCTAAAATAACAAAACTTGTGTCACTGTCCAAATATTTCTGGACCTAACTGTATATGTTTAAATCCTTAATTAGATGCAGGGTGTGAATATATATGCACTTTCTGTACTAGAACAAAAGTATACATGTCCGTCAAATATGATATAGGGTGTATACTGATTGGAAAATAGAGGGTGATATCATAAAGAAAAGTTCCTGCACCCCCCTGTGGTCAAAATTCTCAATATACAAGTATCTCCCTATGTATATATATAGCATATTCTTAACCTATTAGTACAAAAGTATACACACCCCTCGAATATGATATAGATATATACTGTATGCTAACTCATTGGAAAATAGAGGGTGATATCATAAAGAAGAGTTCATGTATCCCCCTGTTGTCAAAATTCTCAATATACAAGTATCTCCCTATGTATATAGCCTATTCTCAACCTATCAGTACAAAATTATACACACCCCTCGAATATGTTATAGATATATACTGCATGCTCACTCATTGGAAAATATGGGGTGATAACATAAAGAAACGTTCCTGTATCCCCCTGTGGTCAAAACTCTCAAAATACAAGTATCTCCCTATATATATATATATATATACATAGATAAGAAGAAACCTGTCACTCAAGGAAAGAAGTCACATTTCTTAATCAGCTCTCAGGTTTCCTTTAAAGGTTTTTGCTATGTAATCTTAGGATAGCCTAAGGTTGGGGCTGAGACACTGATTTCATGGATGATTCACTTATTAGGCTGTGTGTTGTTCTTTCCATACAGTGAGTGTTTTATCATCAGGAGATTATCACTGCTTGGACTCCATTGCACGTGTGTGCTGGTCCAACCATGCCACATTCTCTGATAGGCAACTCATTGTCAATAGACAATGTACATACAGAGTCTGGTGTGGGTGTGGTTAGCTTTCTCAGCTCAGTTACATTCTAACTCTAAAAACTCTGATTGTGTCACAACTGTATCACCCAGTAAAACTAAGTGACTCATCGCTGGAATCAGGGTCTCTTTTCCTATATTATGCTGCTCTCAAATGAGGCAGCAAAAATCTGATAACAGATTCCCTTTAAAAGGGAGATAGGAACTCAGTGAGTGATATATTCACGGCCTTCAATCATTCCAAACTGTATCATCAATTTCCAGCTCAAACTTTCCAAAGTGACTTGAAACTTTTATCATTAAACACAGATATTAAATGTTAGATACAATTATGAACTCAAGTGAATATAATACCCGGCTTTACTAAATGCCAGCTCGTACTGATGTCTCTGCTTTAGGCAAATCTACGGCAAATATCAAGTCGGATGTATTTTCTGCTTATTTCCACGGTACGAGAAATAAATGAATTCTTTACTCTACACAAATGCAAACGTATCTGTGCTCCGGTATAATTCAAGTAAGTTTATTTGTGCAATGTTTGGCCTTTGTGCTTTCTGCTTTGTCTGGGAAAGGAAGTAGCCGTCTGACAGTCACCCGGTCACCACCCTCTATGCGAAACTAAGGTTGTGTGAACATATTGCATTTTTATCTCGTTTTTTATGCGTTTTTGAGTGCAGATTTGTGACAAAATCTAAAAGAAATCCTGATGCCAGCAAAGTCAATGAAAATCCTGAAGTGTTGTGCACACGTTGTGACTTGCAGATTTGGTGCAGAAAATAATCTGCAGCGTGTCAATTGTGTCAATGTTTTTGCAGCGTAACATATGGTAACTATTCTCCTGCCTTGGTAAAGTTGCATTAAACAAGTTATAAATATTATGTATGGTTGTTATTTGATTTTGCACCTCAGTCTCCTCATTTGTTTGCACTGGCTTAGTTCTCCCTTTGTGAGACTCCCATACTTTCACACATTCGAGCCCTTATTCACACACCCAGTTTACTTTCTTTTGTCTTTATATAGACATGTTTGCCTAGTGACCCATCACAAGACAACCATCCATTATTTAAATGTTATTTATAAAACCAATATGATTATTTGATTCAAAAAACAAGGTTTTTATTTCATGCACTATGTATGTTATTTACATCCGATACATTCTCCTATTTTCTCTTTTTAAATAAAATTAATATATTAATATGTTCATATAACATAAATAATTTTATATAATTTTATATAATTATATATCCTTTGAAATGATGTACCAATAAAGGATTTATAAATGACTATACATTACACATTGGAGAAAAGTCTCTTTATTTCTATAAATAACTATAAAGATAGATGATAGATAGAACTAGATATAGATAAACAGAGCAACAAATATATAATAAAACTGCAACCTGTAGAGCCTATTAGACAGCTTTTTATGATGTCACTGCTCATCAGAGCCCAGATCCCAGCATGCTGCTGCTCAAAGTCTATGGAACCTCGTTCTGAGCCTCGTTCTGATGCTTCATAGTCTTTGATCTATGTAATCGGGGAACGTCGTGGTAACTGCAGGACTACGTTGGACCTGGGAACATGGATTTCTGATAAATTGGTGACCGAATGACACTGTCTTGCTTTTATTTCTCTCTTTTTATGTCTTTCAGATTTCTATTTGTGGACTACGTTAGATTCCATGGACTACGGGGGAATCCTTGTACTATGGTGGAGCTGCATGGTTTTTTTTTCTTTTTAATAAAACAGTGAACCAGGGACAGTGTGAAGGAGTGTTTTTTCAAATAAAGTATTCCTATGTGGTTTGTTTTTTTTACCCCCTACTGGGTTAATAATGGGGATGTCTCGTAGACATGTTTTCACTACTAAGCCCTGGGTTTGATCTCAGCTGATAATTCACAGCTAACACCAACCCCATGAACCATTACTCCGATTGCCACTGCACCAGGGCAAATTGGAAGAGATGGGTAAAGTGCAGAATTAGTGCATCTACAGTAAAGTGATGTGCCACTTCTAGGGTGGCTGCTGGCTGTATTTTTAGGCTGGGAAGGGCCCAATAACAATGAACCTTTCCAGCCTGATAATATCAGAGCCCCAGCTGTCTGCTTTACTTTTGCTGGTTATCAAAAATAGGGAGGACCCCACATTGTTATTTTCATTTATTTATTATTTATTACTATTTATTTATTATTTAATCAGAAAAAGCTGTCCAATAAGCTCCACAGGGTGCTATTTTATTATATGTTGGGAGGTTGTGAAATTATATGCCTGGCTGTCTCTATCTCTAATATCTATATCTAATATTTATTTCTATTGCATTCATTGATGTCCAAAAACACTAGAAAACACAGGCAAAAATGCAAGCAATCGTGAGCCGAAAACGTGACAAAATGTCCTTTTTTTTGCCACTGCATTTTTCCTGTCGAGAGATGCAGAGATGGTGCAGAAATGTCTGCATCCACATACTCAACATGTGCACATACCCTAACAGTCTTGTATGGTGAAAAATAAATCCTCCCTCTCTTATCCCTCCTACTCTGCTGATATGCTTAATAGAATTTTCTCCATATCTTCCCCAATCAAAAAAAAGTGGTCCCTATCATTGTGTCATGCAAAGTTCGTTTCTGCATGCATTGGACTCTATTCACACTAGACAGTCTGAAAAGCAACCTGATGCTTCAGTGTTACTCAGCCAGAGCCGAGCTTTGGCTGATTCTGGTTCACTGGTTTTGAGCTCTGTAGGAGTTAATTTCAGTTCAGTATGTACGACTTTTCGTTCTCCCTTGTCCATGTTATTTCTGTGGGGTATTGTTACTGTTTCCTGCTCACCCCAAGGGTGGAGAGGGGGAGTAAGATCAGGGTTCGAACAGGAGTCAGCATGATGCTGGGGGCTCAGACCTGGCTACCATCAAGCCTACCTCTGAGATAAGGAACATTGCAGGATCTTGAGTCTGAGGGCCAACGTGGGAGCCTCTGTTCCATAATTGCATACACACCCCATGACAAATTTTTTTTGTAATCCCCCCATTAATTTGTGGACTGGTCTACCAGTCCACAAATTAAAGTTACCCTGCTGGATAGCTAGTGAGATTTCCAGTGACAAGGGGGCACTACCTAGTGGAAGACCAAACTGTACACAGCCAATTAGAGAGACGGCTTAGAGTCTTGTTTAGTCCCATCCTCTTTGCTTCTAGGGGGTGAAAACATGTGAAGAACTCCCCTCCCCAGAGGAACAACATTAATGGCAACCAAAGGCTACGGATTTTGTCCAAGGTTCAAGTTAATAGTGTATAGAAGAAAAAAAAACACCAAACTACTTGGTGGCAAATATCTTCACCATAATGGTGAACCCATTCCGTGAGGCCTACTCTTTAGTAGAAATAAACTAAAGATGTCTCATATTTTTTAATTTTTTTCTGCACAAAATTAGTCCGTGCCAAAATTTGAAAATTTTTCCTAATCGACCCCTAATCTTATCTCTGAAGATATAATATAAAATGCTTAAACACAAAGTTCTAACACATACAGCGAGATAAATGTAAAATGCATCTACGGATTGTTTGCCACATACGGGGTTAACAATCAGCCTCCTTCATCGATTCTGTCCCATTTGAAAAAAAAAAGTTTTTCTCATATCCCATTAAAAGTAACACTAATGAAGAGCGTTTTTGACCTTGAAGGAGAGACAGCCACGCGTTTCACATCCCCACAGTATTTACCACCCAAATTTAATCTGTATAATGGACACCTTAAAAGGCCTTTCAAAGAAAAAAAAAATAGACTCTTCTCCAAAAGTAAAACACTTAAGGAAGCCTTTGATTAATGTCTCGATGATTAATCAATTGATGAATATATTTTCGGTACAGATGTGAGGACACTGTCCACTTTAATCAACTACTTAGGTGAAAAAAAAAGATAAATGTTCTGTTTTTCTTTCAATAGATCTTCAAAAATGCTCTTCCTAATTGGCGTCTAAGATGTTAAAATCTCTGAGACGCTCAAGATGCACTCAATTAACTGAGATAACAAACAATTATATTATCAAAGATGCTGTGTTATAGGAGAAACTGCACTAGCCGGGTGATACATGCACCTCGCTGAAGATACGGCCGGGTAGCCCTGCAACAATCCCAAGATTTTTAGGCAGTTTTGAATTCTGGTTTAACCCCTAAGAGCGCACATACCTGGAAAATCCCAAGAAACATTGATTGCTTTACTGTACATACTGGGTCTGATGAGGCGGAGAACGATTCTATAACTGTTGAATTTGTGTTAAAAAAAAAAGAAAAATTGGAGTCCTACATATATACAGTAATAGTTTTGAAAGTTAATGTGATGTTGTTGTGTCGCCCAGGGTTATGGGGTACTCGGTCCCGGGCCGTATATATACGGGGATGCTGTGCCACGGTTGTATAATGGCCGTTGCCCGATTCCGTGACCCTGGGGAGGCTTTTTAATGGGGGATATATACGGGGAGTAAAAGAGTTTGTATTGTGACGCCACTTGCGGGTTGCGGTTATGATGATAGAACCGCCGCTGCTCAGTCTAGTACCTCTGGGGCTGATGGTGGTGGCAGCCGAAATGGTAGGATCTCCACAAGCAGGGCTTGGCCTCAGGGAATGGATAGAGGGGTCCGTCGCATAAAGAAGGGAGACCACACGATGGGGATGCAATGCAACTTCCATTTACTCACTGTCAGATGGAATGGTGACCTTGAAGACGGCTGGTTCAGACCCCTGGTCCCTTTTGTCCCAGTGCTGGTGTGGTGACCTGGTAGTCTCTTTCCCCGGCACCTCTCACGTGTTGGTGGGACCCCGTAGCCTGGAGCGTTTGCGCGTCCCTTACTGTCTTTTGGCAGTCTCTCGTCCGTACGGTGGGCAGTGCGAACCCTGTAGGGTTGGTGTTCTATTCCGGTCCCTGGCTCAATGTTTAATGCTAGTGCCCCCGGATTCTTGGGTCAGTGAGGTCCGTGAAGGTCCCCTCACTGTGCAGGCATTTGTCAGGTTGCGTGAAGCTGTCACCTGACCTAGGGCCATGTGCCCCGTCGGCGCTCTGGCAGTACCATCCCTTGCAACCACTCTCCTTGCTACTTGGGTCACCGATACATGACCCCGTCTGGAGACATGTCCTTCAACTGTCACTACCAGACTCCTACTGACTGAGTGTCTGTCTGTGTCTGTCTGTCCCCTCCCACTGGTCTGCCTTCTAGTGGACTGGACTGGCTCGACCTCTGAGTGGCCATGCATTGGGTCCCAGACTAGTGAGTCATCCCTAATGGGGAGTGGGAAACTGGGGATGTTATGTGTTTTGTTGGTACCAGCACTGGGCTTCTAGGTCCCTAGTAGTGCCCTGAGGGGTTCAGGGGCGCTACACTGTGACTATAGCAGCACCTCCCAACACCAAGGAACCCCTGTCAAGCACCACCACACACAGAGTACACCGGGGACACTTTAAAAATGGTGGGCCCTACTGCTAGGGAGAGGGGTGAGAAGACACCCTCCTGAACTCACCCAAATCTGTTTCTTGAGCTCCCAGTTCCTAACATCACTATAAGAGTTCTTTCACCCCGTCGCCGAGTAGGATACCTAATCCCTGCACTCACTCTGTTATGCTCGCCAGGCGAGCATAGATGTTAGTGAACTCACTGGGCCACAGCACACAGAAAACCCAAAGGGGCTTGACTACGGACCTGCGCATAGTCTATTCAAGAGCCCCTAATGGTGAGGGGGTTACGCTGCAGGTATGAGTCCTGGTGCTGTGATGGCTGGCCCCAGGGGTACGGGAGTGACAGTCTCTGTAGATAGGTTACTACAGCAGCAGGTGTCGAGATTCTGTCCAAGATGGATGGATGGATGATACAGCAGCTGTGAGCGGCTTGGATACTTACAGAGGCAGGTATCGTATAAGCCATTTGGCATGGATAGTAGCGGCAGCAGTAGAACAGCAAGGTAGCACAGCACTGAAATATAAAGTGTCAAGGGCAACTGACAGCACAATATCAGCAGCAGCACTAAGGGATCTGACAACTAGCAATGACTAAACTCACTACACAGGGCCTTAAGCTCCCGCAGCCTCTCAGCTGATCTAGGAGGCACTTCCGGGTCAAGAGGACGCTGGCCCTTAAAGAAAGGAGGTGTAGATGGCAGAGGCCGGAAGCCTGCGAGGTGTACAGATGCTCTGGGAGGTAGAAGCATGTGACAAGGATGGGACCACCGCCGCAGGACGCCTGGATAGGTGAGTAAACTGATCTTCTCACTGGGGGAGTTGTGAGGGAAAGTGCGATTATGTTACAGTTTCACTAGTGAGATGGCCAGCGAAAGACACTAATCCCATTGCTGCACTAATATAAGGAAAGGAACACACACAGGGGAATCAACAAAAGGATACAACACCAAACTCACTGCTGCAGCCAGAGATCAAGGCTGCAGCCAGGACCATTTCCACAAGCAGGACTATATAAAAGCAAGGGCTCTAGCAGCAGCTACCTTCCTCCTCAATGAGAAGTATCAAAGTGTAGATTCTGTATAACCAGCACAATCTGGTAGTTCACATGACTATTTAAAGGTAATAGGTGTGGTCAAAACCAGATGCAAATGAGAAGAGGTAATCAGAAGCTGCTAGCAAGGAAAACTGACATTATCCCTTGGTGCACCAAAAGAAAGGAACACACATTTAATATCTAGAGTCTCACAAGACTAAGTGAGTCTCTGGACCCAAAACATCTTTGACCCTCCACCATATTTGACTGTAGGTGCTGTGTTCTTTTCTAGGTAGGTCTCATTCCATTTTCGGTAAACAGTAGAATGAAGTGCTTTATCAAAAAGCTCTATCTTGGTCTCATCTGTCCACAAGATGCTTTCCCAGAAAGATTTTGGCTTACTTACATACATGTTGGCAAACTGCAGTCTAGCTTTTTTATGTCTATGTGTCAGCAGTGGGGTCCTCCTGGGTCTCCTGCCTAGAGTTTCATTTCATTGAAATGTTGCTGGATGATTTGTGCTGACACTGATGCACCATGAATCTGCAGGATATCTGGAATTTCTTTGGATATTCATTGGGATGGCTTATTGCCCATTCCTCATCTGGACTATCCTGCATCTCAACCTTTCATCAACCCCATGTACAGTCTACAGTTCCATGGATTGTAAACTTATTGATTATGTTGTACACTGTGGACAAAGGAATATCAAGATTTCTGAAGACGGACTTGTAACCTTGAGATTGTTGATGTTTGTCAAAAATTTTGATTCTCGAGTCCTATTCTCTTGTTTCTGTTTCCAATACTTAAGGTCGCTTTACACGCTGCGACATCGCTAACGAGATGTCGTTGGGTTCACGGAATTCGTGACGCACATCCGGCCTCGTTAACGACGTTGTTGCGTGTGAAACGTACGAACGAACGCTAACAATCAAAAATGCTCACCTTATCGTTGATCGTTGACACGCTGCTCTATTCATGATTATCGTTGCTGCTTTTCCAAGCAGGTTGTCCGCCGTTCCTAAGGCAGCACACATCGCTACGTGTGACACCCCAGGAACGATGAACAACAGCTTCTCTGCGTCCTCCGGCAACGAGGTGGTGTGTCTTTCCTTCAGCTGCTCTCCGCCCCTCCGCTTCTATTGGCCACCTGCCATGTGACGTCGCTGTGACATCACACAAACCGCCCCCTTAGAAAGGAGGCGGTTCGCTGGCCACAGCGACGTCGCTAGGCAGGTAAGTAGTGTGACAGTGCCTAACGATATTGTGCGCCATGGGCAGCGATTTACCCGTGTCGCACAAACGACGTGGGCAGGTACGCTCGCTAGCGAGATCGCTGCGTGTAAAGCAGCCTTTAGTGTGATACACACAATGCAAAGATTTAGTCAACTTCTCCCCTTTTCGTCTGGTTTCAAGTGTGATTTTCATATTACCCACACCTGTTACTTACCACAGGTAAGTTTCAATGGGCATGACATGCTTAAAAAAGTTGTTTACCCACAATTTTGTAAAGTTCCAACAATTTTGTCTGGCCCATTTTAGGAGTTTTGTGTAAAATGAAGTCCAAATTGCCCTTTTTCTCTGTTTTTTTTGTGTTGTTCCAATACACACAAAGGAAATACACGTCTATAACAAAACATGAGTGACTGCAATAATTTTCTAGGAGAATTACTTCATTTTCTTGAACAATTGCAAGAGTGTCAACACTTTCGGCCATGACTGTATATATACACCTAGTCAAAAAATCGGCACAGACACACATGCACACAGCGAGACCTTTTGTAGGTATTTTTGCTTATTTAGCATGAGACAGCGGCAGTTTTCTAATTTGTGAATATATTATGCACAAATGTGATTTTTTTTTCACCCTCATCCAAAAATAATCACCCAATAATTACAGTGACAAACCGCATTTGCAGCGTTACGGCAGCATTTTAAGTGCTGATATTGTATTAGAATTTCTTACATTGCAATTTAAATGGAAAACACAATTACGGGTATTAGTTTGTCTGAGCGTTCATTGCATCACATATCCATCAGTCTTCAGGTTTAATAAAATAAGCCATAGATCACTGTCCATTGCAGTTGGCAAAATGAAATTGTGCTTTTATCAACTGCAACCTACAATTTGCTCTTAAAGTCAACTCATCTCAAAATATATTCCGCCGTCTTGGGGAAGATCGGGTTTATTTGGATGTGCAAAAATGCGAAGAGACAGATGTGAATTTCTATAGAAAAGGAAGGATGATGATTGTCATGAACAGTTCGGCAGGTTTCTAATATACTTTGTGCATCAATATTTCGCTATTTTCAAAATCTCTGTTTGCTGTCAGTGAATGGAAACGTTCTCCTTAACATTCACATGATTGAGAAAGGAATAAAAGGCGTCGGTCTCCACCTCTTTTACCCCGGCTGTTTCGCTCCTCTACTTGTTTAGAAGGGGATCACAAGGCACACAGAAAATGTTATTTTGCAGGTGGGTTCTCAGTTTAGGTGGATGGCCATGTCTTGCAGGTTTCCAGCTGTGCCATACTCCTTCCAGTTTTGAATGATGGATTGAGCAGTGCTCTGTGAGATTTTCAGAGCTTGAGCTATTCTTTATAACCTAACCCTGCTTTACATTTCTCCACAATTTTATTCCTGACCTGTCTGGTGTGTTCCTTGGTTTTCAACACGTTGTTTCACCCACAAACTAAATTGTAATTTATTGGGATTTTATGTGATACACCAACACTAAGCATCAAGCTTAGGGTGTCAGTTTTTGTAGAAGGCCATGTTTTGGTAGGTTTGCAGTTGCGCCATACTCCTTCAATTTTTGGATGATAGTTGATCAGTGCTCTATGAGATGTTCAGAGCTTGGGTGGATTGAGCAGTGCTCTGTGAGATTTTCAGAGCTTGGGCTATTCTTTATAAACTAACCCTGCTTTACACTTCTCCACAAATTTATTCCTGACCTGTCTGATGTGTTCCTTGGTTTTCAAGAGGCTGTTTCACCCACAAACTAAAACGTAATTTATTGGGATTTTATGTGATATACCAACACTAAGTAGCCCCATTGGGATGTCTTGCTGGGTATGCAGTTGTGCCGTACTTTTTCCACTTTTGGATGATGGATTGATCAGTGATCCATATGATGTTTAGAACTTGGGCTATTCTTTATAACCTAACCCTGCTTTACTCTTCTCCACAGTTTAATGCCTGACCTGTCTATTGTGTTCCTTGGTTTTCAAGAGGCTATTTCACCCACAAGCTAAAATTTATTGGGACATTATGTGATATACCAACACAAAGTAGCCCCATTTTGATGTCAGTTTCAGTAGATGGCCATGTCTTGGTGGGTTTGCAGTTGTGCCGTACTCTTTCCACTTTTGGATGATGGATTGATCAGTGCTTCGTATGATGTTTAGAGCCTGGGCTATTCTTTAGAACCTAAACCTTTACTCTTCTCTACAACTTTATTCCTGACCTGTCTTGTGTGTTCCTTAGTTTCCATGTAGGTTTGCAGTTTTGCCATATTCCTTCCATTTTTGGATAATGGATTTATCAGTGCTCCATATGATGTTCAGAGCTTGTGCACTTCTTTATAACCTAACCCTGCTTTACTCTTCTCTACAACTTTATTCATGACCTGTCTGGTGTGTTCCTTGGCTTTCGAGATGCTGTTTCACCCACAAATTAAAATGTAATTTATTGGGACTTTATGTGATACACCAACACTAAGCAGCAAGCTTGGGATGTCCGTTTTTGTAGAAGGCCATGTCTTGGTAGGTTTGGAGTTGTGCCATAGTCCTTCCATTTTTGGATGATAATTGATCAGTGCTCTATGAGATGTTCAGAGCTTGGGCTATTTTTTTTTATAAGCTAACCCTGCTTTACAATTCTCTGCAATGTTATCCCTGACCTGTCTGGTGTGTTCCTTGATTTTTATGATGCTGTTACACCCACAAATATAAATGTATTTTATTGGGACTTTATGTGATTTACCAATACTAAGTAGCCACCTTGGGATGTCAGTTTACCTGGACGGCCATGTCTTGGTAGGTTTGCAGGTGTGCCATACTCCTTCCACTTCTGGATGATGGATTGAACAGCGCTCCATGAGATGTTCAGAACTTGAGCTATTCTTTATAACTTAACCCTGCTTTACTCTTCTACACACCTTTATCCCTGACCTGTCTGGTGTGTTCCTTAGTTTTCCTGATGCTGATACACCCACAAACTTAAATGTATTTTATTAGAACTTTATGTAATATACCAACACTAAGTAGCAAGCTTGAGATGTCAGTTTATGTGGATGGCCATATCTTGGTAAGTTTGCAGGTGTGCCATAATCCTTCAATTTTTGGTTGCTTGATTGGACAATGCTGTGTGAGATGTTCAGATCTTTGGCTATTATTTATAGTCTAACCCTGCTTTACTCTTCTCCACAACTTTATCCCTGACCTGTCTGGTGTGTTCCTTAGTTTTCATGCTGTTGTTTGATCCCTGATGTTCTCACACAAACCTCTGAGGCCTCGACAGAACAGCTGTAGTTATACAGGGTATGAATGCTATTTCAAGGCACTGAATATACCTGTGTATTTTTATAGTTCTCAGGAAAAAGGTATGGTATGAGTTGTATTATATTTGTTTTAATATATGCCATTCTGGGCTTAGTAGTCCAATGGGCAGTGCTCCGAAATGATTCATAGAACCGTACAACTAGATTCCACAGTTGAAAATGAGCAGAAAAAAAACAATTTACACTGATCCTATATATATTATCAATATGTTCAGTTCCTTTGGCTTTATGACTTGCTACCCAAAATTAAAGTTCAGATGTACAATATTTGCAAGGTTCCCTTTAAATCCATGGTCATGAACAGGATTCATCCCTTACCTCATCTAGAGAATTCAATGTTCTTTTAAGTCAAGTATTCTGGAATTAATTGGTAAAAATCTGGCAGCCACCGCTAGGGGCAACTAGGAACTTATCCCATTATATTATTGAGAGCATTGTATTCAATAAGCTCATAAGCTCCCTCTAGTGGTGGCTGAAGGAAGCTAGAATTGTATTATTCAATGCTGAGGATTTGGAGATTTACATTAGGAAATGTAACTCCACTGCAATAAAGATATGATAAGAAACTATCTAGTGACAAATGTTGAATCTTATTAGATTAAAATGAACCATATTTTATTAAAAGGTAGACACGTGCTATAATGGTATGAACATTAAATGTCTAATGCATCTTTATATAACTACTCAGAGGATGGCGTTGCCCTTTAAGGCAGAAATATAACCCTCGTGTCACATAAAAGAGATGTTTTAAAATTAACCATAAAAGACTAAAGAACTGTCAAAGTCGACATCAGGACCCGTGGCGAATTATATACATCCAGTCCTTCAATGGAACAATTTCAGCTGCGGTTAAATCTAACAGGACATTCGCTTTCATCTTTAGTATTTTTCTGAATTATTATTGTCCTAGAAAACTCTGCAGACACATTCATTCCCGAGCGCCGGCCGCAGACTGAGAAAGACAGATCGGTCGCCCAGAGCCTGTGGCTGCGTGCACAGCACCACCTGATACCAAGCCGGGACTTCATCAACCTCATGCCACAAGCCTAGGGTCAGGTAGCAGCCGTGTCCTGAGCCTCATTCACTAGTCAATTCCCAGCGCGTTAGCAGAAAGATCATGCAAAGAAAATGTCAGGAGTAATAGAGAACATCAGCAGATCCTGCCAGTGCGCTGTCACCCTGCGTGTTTTGCCAGCAGCCATGATCCTATATCTCCTCACTGTCTGTGGCCCTCCACCGCTGCGTGACTTACACATGATACACTGGGAAGGGCGAGGAGACGCCACTGCACACGGCAGAGCTATACTGCCAACATCACCTGGTGCCCACCATATTCTGTAGGAAATCTATTATCTATCTATCTATCTATCTATCTATCTATTATATAAAGCTGAATGTGTGTATGTATGTATGTATGTATGTATGTGTGTGTGTGACCGGGATTGACATCTGCACCGTCGCAGCTACAGCCACAAAATTTTGCACACTCACACTTCTGGACTCCGAGAGTGTCATAGGCTATGTTTTGAGGGGAAATTTTAACCCTGCGCTTTACAGTTATTCACCAAAAAACCTGCCTCCATTAAAGCGAATGGAGCTGGGAGCCACAGTGCAGCCAGAACTTCAGAACAATGCGCAGCCACGCGCTTAAATGGAATGTTGGCGTGTCACAAGCAGCCAGGGAAAGAGACAGACACAGACAGGGAAAGAGGCAGACACAGACAGGGTAAGAAACAGAATAGACAGGGTAAGAGACAGACACAAAGAGACAGACACAGACAAAGAGACAGACTGACAGGGAAAGAGACAGACAGGGAAAGAGAGAGACAGGTTAAGAGACAGACACAGACAGGTAAAGAGACAGACAAAGAGACAGAGACAGACAGACAGGGAAAGAGAGGGAAAAAGACAGACAGGGTAAGAGACAGACAAAGACAGGTAAAGAGACAGACAAAGAGACAGACACAGGGAAAGAGACAGAGGGAAAGAGGGAAAGAGACAGACAGGAAAAGAGAGGGAAAGAGACAGACAGGGAAAGTGACAGAGATAGATAGACAGACAGAGGGAAAGAGATAGATAGACAGACAAGGAAAGAGATTGAGACAGACGGAGAAAGAGACAGAGACAGTCAGAGACAGACAGGGAAAGAGACAGGCCGGGAAAGTGTCAGAGATAGATAGACAGACAGGGAAAGAGATTGAGACAAACGGAGAAAGAGACAGAGACAGTCAGAGACAGACAGGGAAAGAGACAGACAGGGAATGTCCATTATACACTGTGTGCTGAATTATTAGGCAAATGAGTATTTTGATCACATGATACTTGTTATACATGTTGTCCTACTCCAAGCTGTATAGGCTTGAGAGCCAACTACCAATTAAGTAAATCAGGTGATGTGTATCTCTGTAATGAGGAGGGGTGTGGTGTAATGACATCAATACCCTATATAAGCTGTGCTTACTTATTAGGCAACTTCCTTTCCTTTGGTAAAATGGGTCAGAAGAGAGATTTGACGGGCTCTGAAAAGTCCAAAATTGGGAGATGTCTTGCAGAGGGATGCAGCAGTCTTGAAATTGCCAAACATTTGAAGCGCGATCACCGAACAATCAAGCGTTTCATGGCAAATTGCCAACAGGGTCACAAGAAGTGTGTTGGGCAAAAAAGGTGCAAAATAACTGCCCATCAATTGAGGAAAATCAAGCGTAAAGCTGCCAAGATGCCATTTGTCACCAGTTTGGCCTATTTCAGAGCTGCAACGTTACTGGAGTATCAAAAAGCACAAGGTGTGCCATACTCAGGGACATGGCCAAGGTAAGGAAGGCTGAAAAACCACCACCTCTGACCAAGAAGCATAAGATAAAACATCAAGACTGGGCCAAGAAATATTTTAAGACTGATTTTTCAAAGGTTTTATGGACTGATGAAATGAGAGTGACTCTTGATGGGCCAGATGGATGGGCCAGAGGCTGGATCAGTAAAGGGCAGAGAGCTCCACTCCGACTCAGACGCCAGCAAGGTGGAGGTGGGCACTGGTATGGGCTGGGATCATCAAAGATCAACTTGTGGGACCTTTTTGGGTTGAGGATGGAGTGAAGCTCAAATCCCAGACCTACTGCCAGTTTCTGGAAGACAACTTCATCAAGCAGTGGTACAGGAAGAAGTCGGTATCGTTCAAGAAAAACATGATTTTCATGCAGGACAATGCTCCATCACATGCATCCAACTACTCCACAGCGTGGCTGGCCAGTAAAGGTCTAAAAGATGAAAAAATAATGACATGGTCCCCTTGTTCACCTGATCTGAACCCCATAGAGAATCTGTGGTCCCTCATAAAACGTGAGATCTACAGGAAGGGAAAACAGTCCACTTCTGGGAGCAGTGTCTGGAGGCTGTGGTGGCTGCTGCACGCAATGTTGATCGTAAACAGATGAAGCAATGACATAATCCATGGATGGTCGGCTGCTGAGTGTCATTGGAAAGAAAGGGGGCTATATTGGTCACTAATTGTTTGGGGATTTATTTTTGCATGTTAGAAATGTTTATTTCTAAATTTTGTGCAGTTATATTGGTTTACCTGGTGAAAATAAACAAGTGAGATGGGAATATATTTGGTTTTTATTAAGTTGCCTAATAATTCTGCACAGTAATAGTTACCTGCACAAACAGATCTCCTCCTAAGATAGCCAAATCTAAAAAAAAAAACACTCTAACTTCCAAAAATATTAAGCTTTGATATTTATGAGTCTTTTGAGTTGATTGAGAACATAGTTGTTGATCAATAATAAAAAAAATCCTCTAAAATACAACTTTCCTAATAATTCTGCACACGGTGTAATACCAGCCCAGCGCCACTTCACG